>NW_022148370.1:0-25000 GCF_901933205.1 Camarhynchus parvulus
TCATAGAATTCCTTGCGGAGGGGACAGTCGGGCATCCAATGCCCCTCCTGGCCACAGAGATGACATGGGTTTTGCCGGGCGGTCTTTGGGGTGCCTGGAGCAGAGTGTGGTGCTAAGGCGACAGCAGCTTCGAGGTCCTCTGGGAAGTCTGCCACGGCGACCCGACGAGATGATGTCGCGGTCCTCGGATCGCCAGCCCTCCGCAGAGCCGGAACCTTGAGGGCGCAGACTTCCAGAAAGTCCTCGAGGGTGGGACGTGGATGGAGGGGCAGGCTGAGGATTGCAGCCTTGCACGCTGCATTGGCATTTGCAGCCGCAATAGTTTTTACGAGTTGTGTTCTCGTCCCCTCATCCACCTCCTCGAACTTGGCCGCTGCCTTGAGCCTCAGCACAAAATCATCAAAGGGCTCCTCAGGCCCCTGCAAAACAGAAGAAATGGGGACCGCCGGCACCCCTGCAACAATTTTAAAAAACTCCTGGGCAGCTGCCTGGGCGCCCTGATCGAGGGCGTCCTTTGGTATCAATTCAGCTGCTTTCTGGCCCTTGGCCCATTCCCCCAGACCGCACAGGTGGTCCACGGTCAATTCCTCCCCATTCCCGTCTTTTCCCACATTGGAGTCCTCCCACAAGCTGGGAAGCAAGTCGGTAACTGCCCTTTTCCAGGCAACTTCCCACCTGGGAAACTGAGCTTCGTTCATAAGACACCTGAAAATCTGCCGTACGTTGGCAGGAACGAGCTCATTTTCCAAGAGGGAAGCCTCGAGCAAGCCCTTAAAAAATTCACTTTGCGTGCCAAATTCTTTCTGGGCTTTGCAAAGCTCTCGAATTACCGTCCGTGGAACAGGAGCCCAGCTCACGTCCCAATTCCCCCCCCGCCTCCGGTGATAAGTCACCAGGGCTGCCATGATAGTACTTGGCACCTCAGGCCCTGGTCCTCCCCCACCCACCCCTTCCACCACTGGCCCCGAAAAACAAGATGGCCGACCGTGGGAAACAGGAGAGGGAGTGTGGGAACCAGCACCTGAAGGGATGGGGTGGGAGGTGTCGTGGGAAAAGGGGGCGGGGTCCGATGGTGTGGGATTCACCGCCCATGGGGAGGAGCTTGGGGAGTGGCTTTGGGGAAAGGTGGGTCCAAAGGAGGAGCAATGGGTGGAGCCGAAGGAGGAGCGCTGTATCTGGGAGAAGCTGAGGGGAGGGCAGAGTCTGGGGATAGGAAAGGGTTTGGAAGTGGGGAAGGGTTGGATGGCGGGAAACAGAAAGGATTTTGGGAAGAAGAAGGGGGTTTCTCCCGCCACTCCACCTCGTGGTCCCCTCCATCTTGTGCCCCATGGGGGCCATCTTGTGCAGGGACCTTGAAGCAGATTTTGGCAGACAACTTAGGGGACTTAACAATGTGGAAAGCCAGGGAAGGGGAGCAAGGGGGTCGGGAGCAGTCGGGAGACGACGGGGCCCCTTGTCGTTCACCGCGAGGGGATTGGTGACTCTGAGGCAGGCCAGGGCGGTGGAATTGCTCCTGTCTGTTGTGGGCAGAGGCTGCCTGCCTCAGGATCCCAGGTCTTTGGGGAGCACAGAGAGAGGAATGAGGAGTAGGGATACGAGAAAGGACAGAACTGGGGACAACATTTGAGCAAACAGAACTTTGCCGAACAACATTGGCAGCTCCCGGGTATCCTCTCAGCTCCCCAGCTTTTCTCTGTTTCAACGCAGACAAAATCTGCGCGACCCAATGAAGGTGTCTCGCCAATTTTAACCTTTTCATAATATCAATCTCCTCAGACCGGGTCAAATTTGATAATTTATGAGAGACCTCTTGCCAAAAACGGAGGTCTCGACAACGGTCTGGGGAAAAGTCTCGGAACTGAGAGCAAACCCAGAGAACTAACTTCTTGATCTCCCGCTCTTTAACTGGGAGATCACAACTAACTAAAACACCAGAACAAACACAAACAGCCTCTCTTTGCACCGCTGAGAGCTTTGCACCCATAGCTCTGTTGTTACAAAGTGGTGCGTGCCACCCGACACCCAGCAACGAAAAAAAAAGGGAATGGAGGAAACGTGACAAAGCACGGCAAACGCGAAAAAGGGAAAAAAGCTAAGCCCCGACGCCTCAGAGCCGCGCCGCCGCCGCGGCAGGAGCTGGCCGCACCGAAAAGGCGCGGCGCCGCTGCCGCAAGCAAGGAGCCGCTGCCGGTGCGAAAATGGCCGCGCGCGGCCGCCGGGCGCAGCGGCGAAAGCGCGCAGCGCCCGCCACGGGCGCCGCCCGCGCCAGAAAAAGCGCGCGCGCCGCGCGCTGCACGTGGCCGCGCCAGAAGAGCGCCGCCGCGCGGAAGCCGCTGCCGCAGCGCCGCGCCGCGCCGCGCGGCACGCGAGCCGCCGTGGCTGCTAAAAATCCCGCGGGCGCCGCCGGCGCGGCACGAGCTGACTGCGCCGAAAACACGCGGCGAAAAAAGCCTCCTGCTCCGCCGAAGAGCGGCGAACGGCGACCACGCTGAAAAAAGCGCAAGCGGCGAAAAAAAAACCGCCCGCCCCGCCGAAAAAGGCGGCGAGCAGCGGCCAGAGGGGGGTTAGCTATTAAAACAGAGCTCGGCTCCTCAGAAAGGCGACGCCGAGGGAAGGGAAACCTCTCGCCTGACCCCCCGCCCCCGCCGCCTCAGAATTCTGACAGCAGGGCTCTGCGACGCCCCAGAATTTCGACGCCGGGGAGAGCCAATAAAAGGATGGGGGTGAAAAAGGAAGGAGCTCACCGAGTCCCACAAGAGAGGGAAGGGTCCGGGTGCCGAGGTCCAAGCTGCAGGACTGTCTCCGGGTGCAGAGAGAGTCACCAGTCCGAGTCCCCTGGAGCTCCGCCCCTAGTGCCCAGGGGGTGTGCTCACAGGAGCACTGCCGTTCCCAGTGAAGAAGTGGGTTCTTCGAACCGCGGGCCCGATGTAGTCCAACGGAATGCCCGACGTTGGGAGCCAACAGCTGCTGCTGCGCGTGTCACTGAGCCCGGCACGTCCACAAAACGCACACCACAGCCTGGTTGGGCCAGCCGCGTGGCCACTTCAGCCTTCGCTCCGAGCGGGGAGCGACTGAGGCGAACGGCTGGCTAGGGGAGCTCCTTCACGGCAGGGGTGAAGGACTGCGTCCCCCTGGAAGGCAGGGAAGCGGCAGCTAGCTAGCGAAGGCAGCAAGGACAAGGCAGAGAGGCAGCAGTTCGTCGCAGCAGGGAGGGTTTATTGAGGAGAGGAACGTACGGGTCAGGAGGGAGACTGCAGCGAACTACCCCAGATCCGCCCCCAGGGGCAAGCAGTTAATAGATTTCCCCGAAGGGAGGAGCGCGCCACAGCAAACAAATCATAATACAGAACAGAATGATGAGCATGAGACAATAACAAATGAGGGAACAACATAGGAAGGACAACCCCACCTGCACCAATCACCTCCTGCCCTGGATGGAAGTTTCTGGGCCTGGGGAGTGGGCAGGCAGGTAGGTTGCCAAAGTAACAAGG
The DNA here is from genome assembly GCF_901933205.1 of Camarhynchus parvulus. Lineage (NCBI taxonomy): Eukaryota > Metazoa > Chordata > Aves > Passeriformes > Thraupidae > Camarhynchus > Camarhynchus parvulus. The sequence goes on from NW_022148370.1 coordinate 3,492, forward strand.
GAAGGGAAATCGAGATAATGAGAAAAACAAGGTGGGGATTATAGATGGACATGAAAATTGATACAAAAAAGGCGGGAGTTACTATGGAAACCTGTGACAGACAGATAACTGCAGGAGGGAGCAGGTGCAGGGAGTCTGGAGTCTGGGACAGAACCCTCTTATGAAATACTGGAACCATTTTGAGTAATAAAACTACAACTTATAAAACAGACTGTAATACAACTTAAAACACCACCACCACACACCACAACACCGCCACAGTGCCACGTGGTCCCCACCATCTTGAGCCCCATGGGGGCCATCTCATGCGGGGACCTTAAAGCGAATTTTTGAATTTAACTTAGGGGATTTCAACAGTTGGAAACGGGGGTTTGAGGCAGGCGAGGGAGCGGGAGAGGCGGAGGGCGACCGGGCCCTTGGTTGTGCTCCGCGGGGGGATTGGGGCTCCTGAGGAGGGCCAGGGTGGTGTTGCTGCTCCTGCCGGTTGTGGGACGGGGCTGCCTGCCTCAGGATTCCAGGTCTAGGGACGGCAGGGGAGGGAGAAGGGGTAGGAACACTCTGAGGGGTACAGCTGGGGACTGAACTAGAACAACTAACTTCAGAACGAGAACAAAGCGAACTTTGCCGAGCAACTCGAGCACCGGCTGTTCGGGGGCATCCTCTCAGCTCCCTAGCTTGCATTATTCTTAACGCAGCAAGGAGCTGCGCCACCCAATGTAGGTGTCTCGCCAATTTGACTCTTTTAACTATATCAATTTCCTCGGACCTGGCCAGATCAGACAATTTGCGGGAGACTTCCTCCCAAAAACGGAGGTCTCAACAACGGTCCGCGGAGAACTCCCTGAACTGAGAGTGAACCCACCGAACTAGGCTTTTTACCTCCCGCTCTCTCAGCGGGAGGTCTGCGCCAACTATCAAAGCTGAGCAAACATGAACTGCTTCACGTTGCGCGGCTGAGAGCCTTGCGCCCATGGCTCTGCGGTGTTACTGTGCCGCGCGCTTCTCACCGACACTCGCAAAAGAAAAGGGGGGGGAGAAGAACACCAAACCGAAATAGGGATGGGAGCCGCGAACTCGCCGACGCCACTCGGGGACTCGCGGAACGCAACAGGGAATGAAACTGCGGCGCCCCCGCTGCCACCGGGGAAACCGCGAAAAAAACCCGACGCTTAGCGAAACAAAAGCGGGACTTCCGGCCAGCACCCTGATCGCCCGGCGTATGCAGCGACACCGGACGACACGACCACGGCCCCCCCCGCTCCACGAAGACGGAGGGCACCTCGGCGTATGCAGCGACGCCGAGGGGGCCGTAAAAACAGGGTGAGCAGAAATTTAATATTTTTTTTTTTTTTTTTTTTTTTCTCACCAGATGCGGCAAGGAAAGGAGGGAATCAGAAAGGGTCGGCACCCCCACAGCACAGCAGCCGCCACGGGGGGCGTTGGGCGCGGGTGGGGGGGGGGGGCGGAGCACCGCCCGGGGGCTGCGGCCGGGCGGCCCGAGGGGCCCCCCAAAGAAGAGGGCGCTTCCCCCTGCCAGGATGGGAGAGGAGGGGGCGCAAAATAAAACTACCACATCCGGGGGGCGCCCGCGGGGGGGGGTAAAAGGAGAGCTTGCACCTCCGAAAGGAGAGAGGAAAGAAAAGGAGAGGAGGAGGGGAGCAACAGGGGGCAAATGGACAAAGCCCCGCACCAAAGCAGGGGGGAAGGAGCCGAAGCGCTGGCCCCGCCTCGGCGGGGGGAAACGGAGGCAAACAGTAAAAGAAAAGAGGCCCACGGAAGGAGGCAGGGGAGGGGGAGGACAAAGAGAAAGGAGGGAGGAAGGGGGGGTAGGGGGAGGGGGGGTTGAGGGAGGAGAGGGGGGGGGGAAGGGCGGAGGGGGGGGGGGCAGGAACAGGAACCTTGCGGGGGACCACACACAAGGACGGAGAAGGAAGAGACACCGAAAGAAAAACCCCGGCGAGGGAAAAGAAAAAAAAGGCCGCGAGCGGCACCTCACCCCACACCCCATCCCCCGCGCCGCCCCCAGGAAAACCCAATAGGACGGGAAGGCAGAGAGAAGGGTAGGGGGTGGGAGGGAAGGGGAGGAGAAGAAGGACAAGAATAGAAGAAGGAGGGGGGACAAAAGACAAAAAAAAAAAGAAAAGGGGGAATGCAGGGAAAAATGAGACAGAGCGGGAAGGGGAGAAGGAGGGAGTTGCGAAAAGAGCGAAAAGGCGGAGCCAAAACCGAACCAAAAAACCCCACTTACACAAAATAAAAAAACCCCCAAAACAAAGCCGGGAGAAACAAAAAAAGGCCAGAGAAAGAGAGAAAGAAAAGCAGAAAGGAAGGAAAGGCACAGCGGAACGAATCCCCACGGGTACCACCCCCCCCATCCACCCACAACATGTTTCCCAACTTAAAAACCCCCCTTACAATATTGGGGCCCTGATTTTGAAGAAACAGTGTTGAAAAATTATTTAGAAAAAAAGTTAAAAATTAAAGTTTTTCTTTAACGAGTAAAGGGACCCCGCTTAAAACAAAATGCTTCCTTTTTACAATTTTCCACCTTTTACCAATTATTGCTGCTTTCATTATTTACATTCTAGTTTAGTTTAAGTAAAGAAGGAAAAGGGGAAAAAGGGAGAGGGGGAAGAAAAAACCCCAGTTAAAGTTACTTAACCCCTGTTTGTTAGCCAGCAACACCCAGTTTATGATGCAAGCAGAAGTGATGCAGTGAACTGAGGTTATGTAACCCCATGCAACTGGTTAATAAATGCCATTTCGGGGCCGTGCCATCCGCCGTAAGGTGGCGGGGGGGGGCCGGGGCGAAGGGAGCACCATACCATCCCCAACCGGCTGTGGGTAAGTTATGGCCGGCGCGCCGCGGGGTGCCCTCCCCCCCTCCTCCCCCCCCCCCCAGCACCCCACGCCTCAGCAGAGGCAACAATCCTGCTTGTGGCAAAATAGTGCAACTTTCCTTTTCGCCTGGTACTACATTCTCCAGAACAGCAGTGGATAAATTATCACTTCCCAAGAAATTCCTTTCTGCAGGCTTTTCACTCACACTGCATTCCATCATGCACTGGGACCCTGCTGCTCCCTTTTGGGCAGTCTGCTTCCTTGGTGCAATTCCAATCTCCTGATTGTCGATCTGTTTACTAATTGTTAAGTGAAACCAATCCTTCTGCCATAACTAATTAGCCCTGAAGATCTCTTTCCCCACGATAAGGGTCTTTTCCCTTGTCTTTCTCTCTGTGGGGTTAACACTTGCTTCAAGTGATCCTGAAATTCTGGCTGCAGTGTTTTATCACGTCCAGCAAAACTCTAACCATGGCAGCCACATACTTGGTTAACCAGTGATGTAGGTGAGGGCTGTCCTGGAACATCTGTCATTCATCAGTTGCAAAAACACTGCCTTCTGTACACTCTCTGTCCCATGTTCTATGCTTGGGGTCTCGATCCTAAGCAAATCATTCCTCTCAAATGGATGCAACCTCCTGCTCAATAGGCGGCACTCTGAGTTAAAGGCCACCGTTTTCTCTGGTCACTCACCATTAAGAATACTTCTGGCCTCCAGAAGCCTTGGGCCTCTGCCTCAGACAAATGATTTAATCACCCTCTGCCAGCGGCACTCTCCTAACATATCCAGTTTCCGATTGCTATGTAAGTCTGCTATACTTTTCCTGGAACTTTGCTATCTTGGCTGCTGTGTACCACACTGTTTTAGTAACAGTGTGCAGACCCTGACTATCATAGAAGGTTTCATCTTTAATTTGGGGTTGTAATGTGATTTCCTCATTATCAGATGTTCTACTGCTTATAGGGTCCTTAGAAACATCAAAGCAATTTTCTGTCCTGTCCACAATTTGCATTGTTAACTTTCTTTGATAGTTCAGTAACAAAAATATTCCCCACCAAACTGAGCACCAGACTGTCTGGGGAAAAAAGAGGGTTGAGGAGACCCCAAAACTGGAGGTATCCCAAACCAGGTGGGTGGGGGCTAGGCTGGGATTTTAGGGGGGATATTTGGGGTCCCTGAGGTTTTCGCCACTTAAGCGAACAACCCCCCACCACCACTATACATGGAACCCCTTAGGCCCCAAGACCTTCATGGCCCCCATCCCAGGTGCCCTTACCTAAAACACTCTCAGAGCCCCCCTCTCTGTGGGTTCTCCTCCCCTCCAGAGTTCCCCCCAGTGATGCCTCACCTCCAAATCCCCTCCAAGCTCCCTAGCATCAGCACGTAGAGGTCACAAACATTTATTGGGGTACAGCAGAACTGGGAGAGTCTCCATTAGGGTGGAGGTCCTGGGTAGGTTTCCCTGGGACTGGCATGCTGGTGGTGGGGGTTCCAGGGCGATCATGGGTAGGGGCCCTCAATAATCTGAGAGGTGCTGGACTAAGGAAGGGGACCTCCACCCCGGGATGGGTCCCTGAAGGGGTTGTTGGGGATCCTGAGGTGGGGGAGTCTATGGGGTGGGTCCACGTGGGGGGCTTGGGGGGACCCCATGGGGGGGGGGTCTCAGCATGATGGTCCCATAGGAGGTCCCAGTAAGATTATGGGTGTGAGATTATCAGGAGAGACCCCTCAGGGGGTCCTCATTCAGATGCCCCCTGCCTCGGGTCCCCGCAGGCGCCGGGCCAGCTGCAGATCCTTGGGGAACAGGGTGACTCGGCGGGCGTGCAGCGAGCACAGGTATGAGTCTTCCAACAGCCTCACCATGAAGGCCTCTGCTGCCTGTGTACCAAAACGTGAGGGAGGGTCCCCAATGCTCCCCAGCATGCCCCAACCCCCACACCTTCCCCCGGGGTCAGAGACCCCCCAAACACACACCCGGGGGCAGGGTCCCTCCAAACCCACCCATGCGTGACCGAAGCACCTTGTGCCTGTAAATGTGTTAGGGGGGGATCAACACCCAGTGATCCATACTCAATCCCCGACAGACCCCGGGAATAAGGGACCCCCCACCCACACCCAGAGACCCTCTCAACATCCATGGAACCCTGTCCCAGAACCCATAGACCCTCCCCCCAGCCAATGGAGACCCTCCTAGACTCCCCCTCAGCTCCCATCACATTCACCCAACAAACCTCTCAGCCTCATCCAAGCATCCAAAGAGACATTCCTGGACCTCCCCAGCCCCAGAGACACCCCCAGCACCCACAGACCACCCCCGCAGCACCCACAGACCCCCAGCCCCCATGGAAACCTTCTCAGTACCCATGAGATCCCCCTCAGCCCCTTCCCCACCCCCCTAAGTCCCTGGATACCCCTGCAGGACCCATAGGACCCCTCCAGCCTCTCTGTGACCTCCCTCCAGCACGCCTGGCCCCCCCGAGCCCACCTCCTGCAGCGCCAGCAAGGCCATGCTCTGCCAGCGGTAATCGACCCCGCGGGTGAAGAGCAGGCAGATCTCCCGCACCTGCGGCAGGGAGGGCACAGGAAGGGGAGCACATGGGGGCAGCGGGGTCACAGGGAGTGCGGGGACATCGGGACAACATGGAGGGGATATGGGGGCATTGGGGACATCCCGGGCTGGGGCCAACACCATGGCGACACCTGGGAGACACTGCCCTGGGAACATCCCAGGGACCTGGGGACACCCTTGTCATCCTGGAGACGCTTTGGGGACACCCCAGGGAGAGGAACACTGGGGACAGGAACACCTGGGGATACACTGGGGAGTGGGGACGTGGAAACATCATGATAGGGACACCCTGGGATCTCCCAGGTGGGAGGCAGGGGGGAAGCACCACTCTGGGAACATCTTGGGAACACCCTCGGCCATGGGAACATGGGGACACCCCGATGGGACAGGGGGGACAGTGCCAGCACAGCAGGAGTGGCACAGGGAACTCTCAATCCATACAGCCTCTGAAGGTGGCAGGACACAAGGATGTCTGGAACCACAGAATGACATTGGGGGATATGCAAGGATGTTGGGGGAGGACAGGCCCACCATGTCACGAGGATGGGGAGGACAAGGACATGGGGAGGGCTGGAACAGGATTGAGGGGAGGCCCTGGGGGAAGGGATGGTCTTGAAGAGTCCCAGGGGGTGATCTGGCGTTCTGGGGGGTAACTTGGTGGGTCTATAGGGGGCTGGAAAATCGCAGTGGGTTTTTGGGATGGGGTCCAAGGGGAGGTTCTGGGGGAAATAGAGGGGGATCTCCGGGGATTTTTAGGGGGATGTGAAATGGGGGTTCTCACCAGGCAAGAGGGCAGGGCGGGGGAGCGGGGTGCTGTCTGCAAAGGGGCGCGGGGCAGGCGGGTGCTGCTCTGGTACTTGCGGATCTCCTGCAATGCCCGCTGACCTGGGCGGCGCCCTGTGGGGGCATCAGATGGAGGTCTGTGGGGGCTTTAGGGGATCTATTTAGCCTGGGGGGCACAGATGGGGGGATCTGAAGGAACATGGGGGGTATAGATCTATAGGGCCTGTCAGAACACAGGGGGCTATAGGGGATCTATGGGGGGGGCTATAGGGGCCGGGGGGACAGGGGGAGGCTGTGGGGGTTATAAGGGATCTGTAAGGTCTGGGGGGACATTGTGGGTATAAAGGATCTATGGGGAGCTATAGTGATGGCCGATATAGGGGAGTTATAGGGGACAGGGAGTATGGGGGTAGAGGGGCTATAGGGGAGAGGCAGTGTGGGGTGACTGTAGGTGATGGAAGCATATAGGGGTATATAGGGCACAGGCTAGGGGCGGAGGACAACAATAGAGGGAGTCCATAGGAGTGCTCTAGAGGGGGGCCTGAAAGGGGGCTCGATGTGGGAGGTCCATAGGGGGTGTCTATAAGGGGAGTCCCCGGCCCCTCACTCACTGCGTGCCCGCGGTGGGGGCGGTGGGGGGTTGGGGAACGCCCGCGCCGTCGGGGGGTGGGTTTGGGACGGGGCATGGTGTGGCCGAGTCCACCGCAGGGTCAGGGCGAGTTCAGAAGGGGACCCAACGGCTGGGGAAGGGAGAGTCAGGGTGAGCTCAGCTATCCGGGGTCTCCACGCCGCTCCCGGGATCCGCCGCTCCCGAGATGCGCCGCGCCGCGCCGTTCGAATCTCCCGCCGCGCCGCCCGTGACGTCACTTCCCTCCGCGTGCCAATCGGGGCGCGCCGGACTCCGCGGCTCGATGGTGCCGCGCCCGCCGAGGGCTCATTAGCATAACTCTGCATGGCCCCACCCCCAGGCGCCGCGTGCCTTGCCGCTCCCGGGGTAGTCTCAGTTATCGTCCCCGTGCGGTGCCAGTATGGGCTCTGTAATCGTCCTGGTGTGAGCCCAGTCACTCCCATGTGGTTCCCGTTGCTCTCGGTCATCTGCATGGTTCCATTTACTCCCAGAATGATCCCAGTATGATTCCAGTCCCCTGCAGTATGATTTTAGTGCTTTCCAGTCACTCCCAGTGTGAGTCCAGTATGATCACAACGACTCTCAGTATGATCCCTGTCGCACCCCCAACGGTCCCAATCAATTCCTGTCACTACTAGAATGATCCCACTATGATCCCAGTCACTCCCAGTATGATACCAGTTGCCCCCAGTGTGGTTCCAGACACTCCCAGTATGAACCCAGAGTGGTTCCAGTTGTCCCCTCCTGTATGATCCTAGTTACCCCAGTTATGGTCCCAGTACCCCCAACATGGTTCCAGCATCTTCCCTGTGTTCCCAGTGTGTCTTCAGTTGGCTCCCAACATGGTCCCAGTAGCTCCCTGTGCCTCCCAGTACCCAGTGGGGGTCAGTCAAGGATTACAACTGTCCATGAAATCCATTGGGAGAAGCAGATTGGGGCGTTAGTGAACCCATGGTGGCCCGGGTGGGCTTTGGGGTCTCTTGAGGGCATTGCCTCACAGACCTCCCAGTTAACCCCCAGTTTTCCCAGCGGGCCACACACTCCTCATTTGACCCCATCAAGCCTCCCAGTGGCCCCTAGTTGTCCACCCAGGCCAGATGTTGAATAGGACCGGCCCCAACACTGAGCCCTGGGGAACCCAGCAGTGCCCAGCCCCAGCTGGCTGTGGCCCCATTCCCACTCCTCCTTGGCCTGGCCACCAGCCAGGTGCTCCCAGCGAGAGGCACCTGTCCCAGCCGCGAGCTGCAGGTGCTCCAGGAGAGGCAGGGAAATGGAGGCAGTGCCAAAGGCTTTGCTGAGCTGCAGGCAGACACACCCACACATGTCCAACACCCACCGGGGTCACCTGGGCACAGCAGGAGATCAGGTGAGTCAGGCAGTACCTGCTTTTCCCAAGCCGTGGCTGTTCCCAATGCCCTGGTTTTCCTGTCCGTGCCATGGGTGCTGAAGTCCCAGATGGTGCCATGTTGCCAATGGGACACTGTTGTACCTGCCATCAATACCTGCTGTTCTTCAACTACCTCAGCAGTCCCACAGCAGAAGGGTCCTCTGAAAGACCAAGCAAGGGATTCAGCTGTCTTAATCTTCTGTTTCCACAGCAGCTCTCCCCAAGCCCAGTGGTGTCCTTTTGGGTCCTTGAAATACCTCTCCTGAGGTGATCTGTGCCAAGGATACACAGGGCCTCTAGGCCAGCGACAATGGCGTTTTTCTGCCACTCATGCCCAGACAGGAGCACTTCAGCTTGCAGTACAGTCCCTGTTGGGATCCCCCTGTCATCCCAGAAACAGAGGTCGATTCTGCCCCTGCATGATGGCATCAGGGTACATTGTGCACCCATATCAACTAAAGCCTTGTGCTCCTGTGGCTCTGCTGTGCCAGGCCATGGATCCACACAGTCCAACTGACCCCACTGTCCTTTTTCCACACCTGGCTGGAGCCAGGGCCCCTCTAGCTCTGAGCATGGTACTTGTGGCTTGCTTCTTGTAAATATGACCTGGAGGTCCCTTCCAGAGGGTCAGAAGTAATATCAGCCCTTCAATTCCACCTGAAGACTTGCCCAGTGGAAACTGAGTGGCATTTTTACTTGAAGAGTTTTCTGTGGTGGTTAATTTTTCCTCTCAACTCACATACCTGTGCTGCCAAGGCAGAGGTGGGTTTTCCATCCCACTTCCATATGTCTTCACCATGGCCAGACAAGTAAAACCACAGGTTACCCTGTGGTGTGCCCCTCTCTCTTGAGCAGGGGGCACTTGCCCCCTGTAGAGTCCAGTCTGGGCTAGTGGAGCATAGGGCACTTCTTTCAGTTGCTGGAGGTCTTTTCCACAGACAATCTGCAAGCCCATAGGGTGAAAAAGATACTTTCTTCATATTGTGAGAATTTGGTAACCAAATTATCAACTCTTTGTTCTCCTTTCCATGACATTACTGCCAATGAGTTGGTATATGGTGATGGCACCTCAGTAGGAACTTCCATCACATGGTTTGTGTACACTGAACCTCATCTGGATCTACAGGGGACTGTAGGTCTGGACACAATCCTGTGCCATGTGCCCTGGATGATCCTGCCTGAGCAGGAAGGTTGAACCAGATGATCCGCTGGCCCCTTCCAACCAAACTGATTTTGTGATTCTGTGAAAGCAGGAGCAACTTGCAAGTGACTATGGCATGCAGACAATTGGGGGAAAGAAAGTTCTGCTAGTTACAGGGAGGAATGATAGCACAGGGAGCAGGACTGAGAGATACCGAGAGGAGATATGGCACAGGGATGAATGACGGCACAGTGTTACGGTATTTTAGCAGGTTTGTGATAGACAAACCAACCAGCCCCTGGTTTGACTGACAGGGGCCTTGCCCTGTCACATCTCTCCCAAGGCTGCAGGCGTTTCCTTGGTCAGAACCTGAAGGGGAGTAGAGTTCTGACCTATGAAAGTATCCAGATGGGATTTTTCAAATGCCCTATATAAGCAAGGGCTTGGGACATAAAAGCTCTCTGTTGCCACATGAACATTGGGGCTGTTGCAGTTTGAATTTATTTTATTGATTCCTTGTTAAGTGGTTTGTTCTGTTGTACCCCCATGTTCTCCCCAGGTTGGTTTACCCCTGGGTTTTATCCTCCCTCAAAGCTGTCCCTCACGCCATTCCCCACCCCTCGTTCCAGCTCTTTCCCTGCCTGTCAAGGCAACCCAGCCCTTGATTCCCGAACCTCCCCTGCCACTTAAACCTCAGGCCAATCCCTGTCCTGCACCACCCCTTTGCAATTCCCCTACTCCTCCAATCCCCATTGGCCCATGTGACCCATGCTCTCCACCCTCGTACCCCATTTGGCCTGGGACACTCCATGTAATCCCCTCACTCATCCCCTGAGGATTCCCTATTGGTTTGCTGTTTGTATCCACCCCCTGACTTGTATCTGTACAAAACCCCTTGCAGAATGGAGCTTGGGGATATTTGCTCTGCTCCTTTCGTCTGGAGTAAACTGTTCCTTGTGGAACCTCAAGATGGAGAGCCTCCTCCTTTCTCTTCTGCCTGCTCCCTGTTGTGGCTTGTGTCTGGCAGCTTAGAGCAAGTGGCTATAAAGGTTCTGCCTCTGGTAAATCCCCATACCGAGGCAGTTCCCCACTCCTGGCGTGGCACCGGAGTTCTAAGAGCCAGCCCGGGTTCTGGCAGCTACTTCAGGGGTGAGTGGTCTTTGTCTCCTGCCAACTTCCCCACCCTCCCCTCCCCCCACCCAAAAAAAAAAAAAAAAAAAAAAAAAAAAAAAAAAAAAAAAAGAAAAAAAGAAAAAAGGGCCCCCCCCCCCCCTCCTTCCTTCTCTTCCCCCCCTCCCTTTTTTTTTTCCCTCCCTTTGGGGGGGGGGGGGGGGGGGCCCCCCCCCCCCCCCCCCCCGGGAGGCGGGGGCCCCCCCCCCCCCCCGCTAATACATGATTGGTTAATCCTAGCTGTTCACGTGTCTAAAATAGAATGCTGATTGGATCATCTAATTTTTCACATGTCTTGCTGTGGTTGTCTGGCCCACCCATGGCTCACTTTTTTCTTATTTTCCCAAGGTCGCTGACAAACCTGCTGAGTCCAATGACTCTTCTTCTTGTATCTTTTTCAAGGATATACCGACCCCATTTCTGAATATGTCCATTATTCATTGTTTGTGAACGTGTCCATTGTCCATTATTACAAGCAGGCTGGATTGTGCATCGGCTGAATATGGCCATTGTCCTGCAAAAACTCCTCAATCTGCAAAAAACTCTCAACAGTTCCCTGGTTTTGTTGTTGCACAAACCAGACTGATTTAAAAGCACGGTCAATTATTTTCTGCACACAGCATAGTAAGCAAGGCACTATAAGCAGAATTGAAAAAAGAATACAAAGTATCATAATGCCAAAGCATACCAAGTCCTTGAGCCAGCCTGTTATTCCCCAGGATTTTAGCCACTCATCAAAAGAATTCTCAACAACTGTGAGCTTTTTCATATTCTCCTCAAGCAATGACAGTTTCTTGTGAATAGATTCAGAGTGGTCGGAGAGATTCATGCAACACATCCCTTCAAAATCCTCACACCCATGTCCTTGTGCTAGCAACAAAAATCCATAGCAGCCCTATCCTGTAATACAGCGTGGCGTATGCTGCCTACATCAGTGGCAAGCTCATTCAGTATTGCAGAGGTAATGTTAATTTGCTTTCCTGTCCAACAACCCAATCAGAATTAATTGTGTAAGGGCCTGTGATGAAGCTACACCTGGTGTAAAAAGTGATGCCAGTATAACCGAAGGCCTATTCCACAATTCTACATTATCCTTACAGTCTGAGCCTAATGTATGCACACTACGTTTTGGACATTGGAATTTGTGCCTGATATCAAGCATCTGTTGAATGCTAGGGGCAAACAGTGTCAATTTCCCAAAATAGCACGGTCCTCCTAATGCTTTCTGAGGAATTGCAGGCCAAGCTCTATCTCCACAAATGAGAAAATCTCCAGGCGGTAACATCCTTACTGATTCTTGTTTTAGGGATACAGACCATGTCCAATTGGCACAGTATGCTGTGGTATTGTAATACCATGAAAAAACAGGAGACATCCAAATGCTATCATCTCTGGGTTTTCCTGAGTTCTCCCTAATCAGCTCTTTACCCTTGTAGTACTCAAAGAACAAACAATAATTTCCTGGCACTGATCCCAAAATATCCAGTTCCTGTGGTTCCTGACTTGTAGTATTTAAACCTTGAGCGATTGTAAATGCCTGAGCTCCTAAAGGATTTCTAGGGATTTTTTTTTTTCACACCAATTTTCTGTGATCATCCCATTTTGATTAGTACACCAATTTGACCAGGCCTTACTTAAGTTGCCATAAATTTGAGCTCTGGTCCAATTTCCGAATTCTTCCATTGAGTCTAAGGGAATTCCAATTAAACAGGTGTGAAATGGATCTGAAGGTGTAGCTAGTGATAAGCAGAAAGATTCTTGCCCTGTTCTGTTAGCCCATGTAACCCACATGTTAGCTCGTTGCTCTATATTGTATACTCCCTGCGTTTCCTTAATCACTACACTAAGCAACATTGTTAATATTTGCCAGACTGCTGCCATTGTTGCCGTTGTCGTCGATCACGCCTGCGCTTTGCCCAAATTGCTTTAGCCTGTTCCCACTCAAAATCTCTAAAGTGATGTATTTGTGATATTGCTATTCCTACTCCACATTCAGTAGCTATTATCTTGCTCTCTAGTACAATTTGGTTTACTATAGCAATTAAAGCAAGGTTAAACTGCACCCACAGTAACAATCTTTGCTCATATACTTCTATCAAAGATACATCCTGGAGAAAACTCTGATATCCTCCTGAGTTACGCCCCAAAAATTTAGCTAATGCTACTTTCGGGGTAATAGTGTTAAGTATGTGAGAGCAGTTATTGCATATTAGGTTAATAGGCCTAAATTTTTCCTTTTTCCCTCGAACCACTGCTAAATTATGTTCTTGACGAACTTGTCGCCAAGTTTTTAAGTTACACTTTATACAATGAACCTTAAGCCACGGCTTACATACGCAACCATGCAGATAACAAGCATTTTCTATCTGATTTACAACTTGTGATGAAAGTGAAGGTAAAAGAAGTCTGTGTATATCTAACCCGTGTGTATTAAGCCTATGTGGAGTTGCTAGTACTTCCTCAGCATACTCCAGCAAACTTGGTAGATATTCCAACCGTTGTTCAGCTGTCAGGTGTTGAAGAATCGGATTCAGGGCTGTCTGGAATCGGTGCTTTCACCGATTCTCCGCCTCTGGACACAACATGGGTTGATGACGGTGGTTTCAGATAGGGCTTCACCCACTTGTCTGGAATCCAACGAATGCCTTTATCTGTAAGTAAGCACATATAACCTCTTCCTATTAATTTTACTGTAGCTGGTCCTTCCCACACCCCTGTTTCTGGACTTTAGAACATGACCTAAATACCGCCAGGCAATTCCTCACTTGGATTACGTGTGAGGGCATGATGCACAGGAATAGGTGGATCTTCCCTATCTCCTGTTGTTCTAAGGTAATTAAGCACAAAAATGACTTTAGCTGTTTTTTCCTCAGGGGATAACCCTGTAGTTTCCCCTTTTTGTTTTTGCAGCATGCCCTTGAACATCTCATGGGCACGCTCAATAATTGCCTGACCAGTAGGATTGTGAGAAATACCAGTGTCATGTCGAATACCCCATAAATTACAGAAACATTTGAATCTTAAGGAACAGTAAGCAGGACCATTGTCAGTCTTAATTGCTAAGGGGATACCTAATATGGCAAAGCAATTGTACAAATGTTTCTCAACATGACGTGCTGTCTCACCTGTTAAGGGAGTAGCCCATATAACACAAGAATAGGTATCAATGCAATCATGTACAAACTTTTTCTGACCAAATTCTACTACATGAGTTACATCCATTTGCCATAATTGCAAGGGTTGAGTACCCCTAGGGTTAACACCAGTGCCTAAACCAATGCCATCTCGTTGACAATCAGGACAGGATCACACAATACCAGAAGCATCAGTAAGGGGAATACCAAATTGTTTAACCAACATTTTTGCAGATTGATGAAGAAATGCATGAGAAGTTTTAGCTTGCTGAAATTTATCAGAGTTTGGCATTGGCCAGACAGTGGCTACTAACTGATCAGCTTCAGCGTTACCTTCAGACAGACCAGGGAGAGCTTGATGACTACGAACATGAGTAATAAAGTATTCCTGCCGTCGTTGATTTAGGTTTTTAAGCAATCGGCTTAAAAGGGAATACAAATGCTCATTACTCACCTCCTTAAGTACTGCTTTTTCAAGGCATTGGACACAGCCAACTACATAAAGCGAATCAGAAACAATGTTAATGGCCTCATTATTCCAATTTTCAAAAGCCCAAATCACAGCTTTCAGTTCTAATGTCTGCAACGTATCTTTTACCTCTCCAAAAATGACATGCTTTTTCCACACTTTGCCTTGCTGCCAAGTGCAGGCAGCCTTTTTTGACCTTTTACCTGCATCTGTAAATACTGTCTGCCCAGACACTGGACAGTCAGATCTCCAGGGTCTGTCCTCCAGATGCTGATGCTCCAATAAAGATAACACCCGGTGCCGTGGATAAGTATTGTGAACTTTACCCTCATATCCAGCCAAAGCTATCTGAAAAGAAACAGAATGCCTAATTCCCCATTCAAGATACCAGTTAGCCAATGGTACTACAATTGCATACGGTTCATGTCCCCAGATTTCCAATATTCTCCCTCTGCCCTTCATAATCAAATGAGCAAAAAGTTACAGTCGAGTGGTAATAGTTCTAGATTGTTTTACAGGTAAAAATACCCATTTCAAAATAACTAAAGGATTAGCCCAAGTTTTAACCCATTGACAAATCAAGGCGAAAGGATGCTTGGCATAATTGTCATCCTCCTTGCTCTGATTGATGATCATCAGCTGAACTGGAACATCCTCGATCAGACGATGTGCATGCGATGTAGCAACCTTTGTGGCAATGTGATCCAAGGCCGCCTGCTGTTGTTTTTTATCCAGGGTCCGGTGTTCATCTGCCCAAGACGAAGTACCTAGTAACTGTATTAATGGTTCAAGTTCTTCGTTAGTTATCCCACAAATAGTTCTAATCCATTGAATATCCCCCACTAACTTCTGGACATCATGTACAGTTTTAATCTCAGTGGTAATGGTGAGTTTCTGTGGTTTCACTACAGACTGATCAATCTGCCACCCAAGATATTTCCAAGGAGCAGAAGATTACACCTTATCAGGAGCAATTTTTAAACCCCTTTCCTCTAGCAAAACTGTCATGGTTTTTAGAACAGTTACAGAGTCTAATTGTTTTCCAGCCACTAATATATCATCCATGTAGTGATAGATGATATACCCAGGGAATTGCTTCCGAACAGGTTCTAATGCCCAAGCGACATAAATTTGGCACATCATAGGGGGATTTCACATTCCTTGTGGCAAACAAACCCATTCATACCTTTTGTAGGGTTCTGCCTTATTGATAGATGGAACAGAAAAGGCAAAATTACTAGTGTCTTCCAGCTGAAAGGGAATGGTGAAAAAACAATCTTTGAGATCAATAATCAATAGATTCCATGACTCAGGTATCATAGTAGGAGATGGAAAACCAGGTTGCAAGGCACCCATACTTAGCATTACTGCATTAACAGCACTAAGTCATGTAGCAACCTCCATTTCCCACTCTTTTTGGGGTGGCAAAACTTGAGTGTTCCAAGGGCTAGTGGATGGCTTTATGTGCCCTTCCTCAAGCTGTTCTTGCACTAATTGTTGGATTATGGGTAGCTTTTCCTTTGACAGCGGCCACTCATCAATCCACACAGATGTATCAGCGGTCCAGCTAATTTTGAGGATCAGCTGCACCCCAGTGGCCACTGCTAAAAAGGCTGTGTAACAGTGGTAGCTTTTAACTGGCTTAACAGATCCCTACCAAGCAAACCTAGTAAAGTACCAGGAGTTTGCATGACATAAGGCCTTGTAGATACACTCACTCCATCTGGGAAAGTAAAAGTAATTACTTCCCTGGTCATCTGAGTTGCCTGAGTCACTCCAATACCTGCAATGCCTAAAGTGGGATCGACCAGTGCCCAATTTTTTGGCCATATTGTGTTTGAAATGATGGTTACATCTGCTCCAGTGTCAATTATGAGTTTCTTAGTAATAGAATCACCATTAGAATGTGTCAGGGTTACTGTTTGTCTGGTTTACCTCTTGTGATGTCCATGGCCCAATATACTTCTGGTTTACCTGTGGAACCAAAGCTTCCTGTTCCCCATTCCTTGTAGCCTGTACAGGGGACACAAGACTTAAAAGGAACAAGCTGAGCAATTCCTGAACCTTTGGGAATAGATACAGGAGGGAAAAATGTTCTAACCATTTAGATTTTAACAACTCCTTGATAGTCTGCATCAATAACCCCAGGAATTACATCCAATCCCTTTTACTGGCAGATGATCTCCCTAACAGAAAAGCACTAAGCCCATCCCCCAAGGGTCCTTTTACATTAGTATCTATCAGGTGTACAGCAGAGTCCGTGATGGTCACGTCTACTGCGGTTTCCACGTCCACTCCAGTGCTTCCAGTAGTTGACAATCTGAGTGAGTAAAGTCCACCTCCATGGGAAGCTGAGCTATCCAGGCAGCTCTCTGTACTTGTTGCGTGACGCGTGGAGAGGCCCCATTTGGAAGGCTGTTTCCCTGGAACCTACATTGTTGGTATCATTCTTTAGTATTGTGGTTATCTTTTTTGCCGATAGAACAAAATTTTTTCATAGTTGCAGAGTGACACTGACTCCTAACATGTCTGATTTTACCACATCCAAAACACTTTATGTTCTTTCCTTCGGCTCTCTTTTGCAGCTTAGAAAGCAATGGTTTTACTGCATCCTGTACTGCAGCAGCTACATAGGCTGCTCTCTCTCTCTCTCTCTCTGTAGTTCTAGCCATAAGTTCCAGCATTTCTGTAACACCAGCTCCCTTCCTCAATGTTCCCAAAATCTGCCGAGTTTTATCATTAGCATTGTCAAAAACAAACATATTAAACAATTTTACCTTTGTGTCTGAATCCAAATCAGGATGATCATAGATAGCTTCATGCAATCTGTCTACAAATTTATCAAAGTCCTCATTCATTCCTTGGTGAATTTGTGTAAAAGACTTAGTGTGTAACCCATCTGGAAGTGCAAGGATAGCATTATATGCTAGTTGTTGGCTCATCTGTAAGACTTGATCAATGCTCCTAGCCTGGGCAGTGGCAGTAGCCCAGGGCCCTTGGCCAAGTAACTGTTGTGCTGTTAAACCATACAGAGGATCACCCTGCACTCTAGGTGCTTCCTGAGCACACTTTTCCTCCCAGCTTTTATGGAACATCACTTGCTGATGGGGTGGCATTTTAAGTCTTATTAGGGTATGCACATCAGCCGGAATTAATGTGTTAGATGTAAAAATATACTGCAGAAGTGACTGTGCAAGTTGGGATTTTAAACCAAATTGTGAAATCGCAGCTCTTAACCTTTCTAAAATCTTCCAATTGAAAGGTTCCCAAACTCTATCTGCAGCATTAATTACTACAGGAAAAGCCTCTACATCATTTGAGAGAAAAGTCCCTTCTACAATAGCTTCTGTAATAACTCCCTTCCACTTTCGTTTCTGGGCTGCTTCTATTTCAGAGTCACATTCCAACTCTAATTCCATATTCTTTACAGTATGAGAGGGAGGATTTCATTTAACTGGCTCAAATGCTGGCTCAGAGACAAAATGAGAGGGGGATAACCACTTTCCTGGTTGTCTGTCTGAACCTACTATCATTGGCAAGTCCATTTTCTCAAAAGAATAGTGTCTTTTGGGGACTATTCAAAAAGATACGACTGAATCCTTTTGTTGAATTACCAATTTTTGCAAACTGTCCTCTAAAGATTTTAAATCCTCTTTGATAGAAGTATTATTCATAATAACATCTCCTTCCTTATCCTTTTCACTTACAGCATAGTTCTATTACGTTATCAAAGTTTCTTACTGATGAGTACAACTGTCCTTTGTTCTGCAGGCTAACCCCCCTGAAGAGGTTTTTCACTCAGTACAACTGTCCTTTGGTCTGCCGGCTGACCCCCCAGAAGAGGCAGCAGCTTCCTCATTCTCGCTCTGAGCTGGAGGGGCAGTTGGTCTAATGCTCAATTCTGAGCTGAGGGGTTGTGGGCTGCATCAGGGAATATCTAAGGTGGTAGAAAACAGTTGCTGAACTGAAGTTTCCAGAAATGCCTGAGGCTGTTCTGACTCAGAGGCAAGGGCTGCACGAGCCGCAGCAGCAGCTTTCCTCTCTGCCTTTAGGGTTTGCAACACCTCTATGATAATTTTCCACAAAGTAGCATACTTAGACTCCTCTTTTGCCTCACTCCCGCCAAATGCAATACAGTCCCACAACATCCGACCCACAGCTTCCCATGTTGAAATCAAAAGCAACCTGTGCTTCTGCTATGAGATTATGGTCCCAAATCCAGTGTAATAGTCCCTTTTGTTCTCTCTTAGAGAGGATATGTTGGACGAGTTTCTGAACACCTTCCCTTTCATGTTCAGACCCCATCTCCTTCCCGGCCGCTCACCTTGATCAGGGTGAGATTCAAGTTGTCTACGATTGGAGCTCCAGTAACCTTTTCCTCTCACCGGGGCAGTGAGGATACTTTCGACCAGCTTCTCCACTCCTCGAGGGTTGGCTCCGATCCTCTGCACAGCAGCCAAATTGCCAACCTCGAGTCCCTTTCATGCTACAACATTGGGCCTGTCCGCATTCTCCACCAGAAATGCAGGGTGCGGAGGTTCAGGGACATCACACCATGACCAATATGATCCAGTGAAGCCAAATTTTTATCCCTAAAAAGGCTACATTTATAATAAATCTCTACTGTCCACACGTCTCTAGCTAATACATGATTGGTTAATCCTAGCTGTTCACTGTGACGGCTGTCACAAGGGTTTTTGGGTGAAGGAAGTAGACGAGATGGTTGACTCCATTATCAGAAGGCTTGATTTATTATTTTATGATATATACATCTATTTAAACTATACTAAAAGAAAAAGCAGGAAAGCTTTTCAGAAGCTGCTAACCTAAGAACAGAAAAGTAAAGAATGATAACAAACGAGCTGGCCTATGACAAACGGCGGGAGCTCGCTCTGCTGTGACTGGTCATTGAACCAAAAACATCCACACGCAGACCAATCCGGATCACCGTGTTGCATTCTACAGCGGCAGATAATTATTGTTTACCTTTTGTCTCTGGGTCCTCAGCTTTCCCAGAAGGAAAACCTTGCTGCACCCAAAAAAAGGATTTTTAGCGAAAAGGATGTGAGTGAAACAGTTCATATGTCTACTAAATAGAATGCTGATTGAAGATCATCTATAAAAAAAAAAAAAAAAAAGGTTGACTCCATGTTTCAGAAGCTTGATTTATTATTTTATGGTATATATATATTACATTACAACTACACTAAAAAGAATAGAAGGAAAAGGTTCATCTCAGAAGGCTAGCTAAGCTTAGAATGGAAAGGAGTGATAACAAAGGCAGCTGGCTTAGACAGAGAGCGAGAGCCAGCTCTGGTCACTAAATCCAAACATCCACACGAGACCAATCACAGATCCACCTGTTGCATTCCACAGCAGCAGATAACCATTGTTTACATTTTGTTCCTGGAGCCTGTCAGCTTCTCAGGAAGAAAAAATCCTAAGAAAGGATTTTCATAAAAAGATATCTGCGACAAAGAATCATGAGAAACTATGTTGGGGGGGTTTGATGGAAATTACAAAAATCCATGCTTGGATGAAATCAGTGTATACAACAGAACAATATAAGTTTAATAATTAATATGTAGTTATATAACAATAAGGGTATAAAAACATGCTCATCCTGAACCCATGTTGGAGTCAGATTTGGGTCTGTACCCCTGACACCCAGAGCTCTTCAATAAAAGCACCTGCATATAATCATTCTGTGATTGTGTGTTCCTGAACGCTAACATTAGGACAATTAGAACATCTTGGGTGCCTAAGTAAGCAAACCAATGCTACCTCCCTTGCATTGAGTGGCCTGCTGTCAGACATAGATACCATCAGACACACCACCTTGCAGAACAGGGCAGCAATAGACTTTCTACTTTCAGCACATGAGCACAGCTGTGAGGACTTTGAGGGAATGTGTTTCATGAACCTCTCCAGCCACAGCAAGTCAATAAACAACAGCATTCAAGTGCTGAGGGAAGGGTTCAAGAAGCTTCAAGTGGAAAACAAAGACTGGTTGAATAAACTCTTCTAATCCTGGGGACTGAAGGGTTGGATGATGCCTTTAGTCAAGACGGGACTGTTAGTTTTCTTGGTTGTTGTTGTTGTTGTGGTGTTGGTTGTTCCATGCTTGTTTGGATGTTTTTATAGTTTTGCAAAGTTCTTTCAGCTCCATTTTTGTTAGAAAACAGAAAGGGGGAGATGTGGGAATTGGCCCAGCTGTGACTCTAAGTCAGCCAGATTTTACCCGAAAAGAACTGGGCATTAGTTTCAAGACTTGGGAATCATTTGTCTAACTTAAGGTGAGCCTGAGAGTTCCCCCATAAGCCCTTGGTGTTATTATGTTAAGTTGTCCAGGTTCTGCTCCCCTATTACTTGTTTCCCCTATATGGTTATAGTTCCAGAATGTTCCACCCCCAAGTGTATATGTTGCTGCTTCCACTTTGTTTTGGGTCTCTGGATGCTGCCCCTCACACTGTGCTCAGCTACTCCACCTTTGCTGTTTTTCACCCTTTATTAAAGTTCTTTCCAGGCAACTCTATCGAACCCACTCCTTTTCATTTTCGTCACCCTCGCCCTGAAGTTAGGGAACCAAAGAGGTTTGCTGCAGCCATCCTCACCATGACAGTGATGGATCCTAATCACTGCAGGTAATCTTTGGTAGTGATGATTGGGTGCATTGCTGAGCTTCTCCTTCTGTGATTATTTGCTGCTTTGAACTACAGTAAATTACACTGATTCCTTCAGTTCATGTTTGTTTCTTTGGTGCTGACCCTGCCCACTCATGAAACAAAACTGGCATAGTCTGGCCAGATCACAAGAAAACGTCACTTCTTAAATGTAAATTTAAGGAATCAGTCCAATCTGAAATTCACAGATGGGAAGCCCTTCCCTAGAGTTTGCTGACTCTGGAGTGGACTGAGGTCAGAACACCATGTGAGCAATGGGGCAGTCAATTTAAAGAAGCTGAACCACTGGATGTATTAAAATGAATCCAAAAATTGCATATGGAGAAAGGAAAACAACTTGCGAGTGGGTAAAGATGAGGATGAATTTTGTTAACAGCACATTGGAAACAGCACCAACAGAAGGACCGGTTGTTGTCGCTCTCACATGGAGCAACAGCAGAAGTTTTTAATCTTGAGCTTATATTAATTTGTTCAAGTGAAAGAATATTAATATAATAAATAACTATATACATATATGTAATAAAATATAACATTTTAATATATATTTATAACCACAGATTTTTATTTATCTATGTTTCTATCTATATCTTTATCTCTATATAAAATAATAATAATGTGAAATAATGCTGACAATTCTGATTTACCACCTGTGACTGCTCAAGGATCTAACCTGAGCACTAAATATCCTACAGAAAAGCATTGG
>NW_022148371.1:0-25000 GCF_901933205.1 Camarhynchus parvulus
TGATTTGGTGAACTAGGATAGTCCATTGCACCAGTACATTTCCAACTCAGGAGAAGGCAAGGCAAGGCAAGGCAAGGCAATGCAATAATTCTCTAGAACAACTAACTGCTAGTATGCTTATGCAATTACTAACCTCATGTTGCAACATCCTAGCTTGTTTTCCAAAATACCCATGGCATGTCTTCTGTTATCAGTCCCTATCATAATTAAAATGCCATTCTTTCTATTGTACTCTCTTCACCCATTTCATTAACCTCAAGAGTATAGGAAAACTAGACAGAAAACCTAAGCTACTGTTCAGAAACCTTGGACCAAGCTCCTAAGAACGGTGTATGGAGAACATCTCACTTGAAGCCTACAACTTTGAACTTTTCACACTAACCCAGAGTCATGCACAGTGATGCAGCAACAACAGTGACCAAATAGTAGTTATGGACAGTCTTAGGAAGGGCATATCTATTGAAAATAGGATAGATGGTTGTGAGTA
Organism: Camarhynchus parvulus; assembly: GCF_901933205.1. Taxonomy (NCBI): domain Eukaryota; kingdom Metazoa; phylum Chordata; class Aves; order Passeriformes; family Thraupidae; genus Camarhynchus; species Camarhynchus parvulus. The sequence goes on from NW_022148371.1 coordinate 488, forward strand.
ACATCCAAGAGTCTTGCAGTCCTGTGTCTTGGATTTTAAGTGCAGCAGCCTGTTTGTGCTCACTGTTCTGATAAGTTTAGCACTCACCAGTGCTACCTTGGAAAAATATCAGTTTATTGAAGGAGGAGAACTATGTAAAGGCTATACAAAGGCTTGTAAGACTATGCTGTAGGTGAAACTTTCGAAGTATTTTGCATGTCTGGAGGGAATTTTACAAAACCCTCATGAATACTAGGAGATGCATGCAGTATTAGAACAGGATGATGCTTGATAGGATGTCTGTCTGGAATGCAGAGCATGCATTTTGAAACAGCAGTGTTCTGCGAAGAGGTATAACGCTAGGAATATGCACTATAATCAGCACATAACAATGTCAAGGGTAGTCAACTGAATATCCAACAACTGCCTTGAATCATTAAGTTCTGATTCACAGCAGTATGTTTCAAGCATAGATAATGCTTTACAACAGCCAAATGTGAAGACAAACTGCAAACAAAAAGAGTCACATTAATATGAGAAGGCTACTAAGGAGAAAAAAATCTCCATAGGCAGCAGACAAGATGTCACTTCCATATTTAACAAAAAATACTGTGAGACGAGTGTGTGCCTGAAGGACGCTGGTATCTAATAATAGCATTGCCTCACACGATCTCTTTCTATGGCAAAGGTTTCTGGGCATACCCACATGAGGAGAAATCTGAGCTGATCATAAACAAGCGAGGCTGGGGCTGGGAAGCAGCAGGAGCATACTGCCTCCCCAAGACAGTCAGCTTTATGGCACTAATGTGGCCCCTGAGCTGAATTAAACACTTGGACAAAATTCCTCAGAAGGCACTGGAGTCTTCTACAAAGGAATTTTCTTTCATCCAGATTCCCCTTCGAAAGAGTCTTGCAAAAACAGGTGTTTAGCTTCTTACAAATCCAAGTGAAAAAGAAGTCAAGTAGAAAGACAAAAAGTTCTTAGGCATGTGAAAGGTCTGAACTCTCTAGGTATGATGAGATGGTTTTACACATACTCTTATATGTGATGTTAGTTGGTTTTACAGTGTGTATTTGTTTGAGATTTGAATATACTTAGTTTTATTTAATTTTGCTTCGATTGCAAAAAATGCCACCCAGAAAATACCATCCTACCAAAAAACAGGTGCCAAGCAAAGGCACAGAACCTTTTCTTCATTCAGTTGTGATAAGATACCATAAAGAAGTTGGACCAAAAAAACTTTTAAAAAAACCCCTGAGGTTATGCTAGCAAGATGAGGTGATGTCATGATGTCTCATCAGGGTTTTTTTATATCCCCCTTTCAAATGCTGACTGATGAATTACAGGTCAGAAGTACAATATTCTTAGAACAAATTAATGTGTCATGTGCCTGATAATATTGAAATATTCCTACTTTCCTAACTACTTTTGAGATCCAATTTTTTGGTATATTTCATCTTATGGACAATTTATTTAGGCTACAGAAAAAAATGTAGGCTTCAGCTGTTAAAAAATTGGGGTACACTGACATATGTCTTGTACATTTATGCTTGGAAATACTGGGAGTGATAAATAGCAAAATATGAGAGGAAAACTCAGGCACTTCCTAGACCCAGTTGAGAGCTTTCAAAGTACAGTATATAGTTTGGAAAAGTATTGCTTGCCAAACTTCAATTTTTCCCCGAATGTGCTGTTAGCAGTAAAATGTTAGTTGGCAAAGTGTTTTGACATCCAATGCGGAATTCCTAGATGGATTTAAAGATAAATTAATCTAATTAATTAGTTTGCAGTTACAGTAGTTGTCTAAAATGCAGGTGTCTTAGGATATTTCTGCACTGGATATTTAACTCAGCCTGAAGAATGCAGTCTTTGTCTGTTCTGAATAAGAGGTACCAATGATTTGTTCTGTCCGTGTTAGGTTGTCCACTCTGTTCTTCTTTCTGTCGTATCACTATGGGCAGAATCTGGGGAGCAGGATGACTGGAGAAGAGAATTGTAGAACTTGGATCAGCCATGTTCTCTGGTTTAGGACATGCCTGTAAAATACTCACAAAATACTCATCATAAATCTAAAGAGTAATCTGATCCATCAAGATGTTACTGAGATATGGTGCTTTTTAACCTGGATTCAGCAGCTGGTCTGAGGCTGTTGAGATTTTTGCCCAGCTATCTGATGCTGCTAATGATGATATCTAGTGATAATCCCATTGATTTACAGCCACAATCCATGGTTCTCCAGAGGCTGACAGACAACTAAATAAAGACATGTCAATCATTGCCTTATCTGGGTCAGCTTTAGTCAAGCACCTCTACCAGAAGAACATTTTCTCTCAAATACAGTAGACAAGGTAAACCATGACTTTAAAATATGTAACCACACTTGTGAGTTTTCCTTATCCTACCTTCTAAGGCTGTGCATGAGGAGAGGATGTCTCTTCTTAACCAGTGACTTGTGAAAATTCATAAGATCACAGGAGTAAGGTGAGCTTGTTTTTCTGCAAAGCAATGCTCCAGCCATTATGCCTCCAATTTATACATTCTGCTTATGTCTTTTAACTTCCTCATTATTGAGATAGGTTTTATATCAAAGAACAGAGGATGTTATCCTGTCATGCAATAGAGCACCTACTGAGTTTTGTATAACTTTTTAATAGTGATTGAAATGACTCATTCTAGGGCAGTTTTCAATAAGAAATTCACTTTGATTTTAATAAGACCTCACTAGTGTAAAAATTGCATTTGGTTTAAAATCCTTTGGCACAGTATATGGTCCCTAAAGGTAGCCCATTCCCAGTGCTTAATAAATAAGTATAGGAAACAAAGGAATAAATACAAACACAACTTTTCAGCTTCCAGAAAACTTGTGCAAGACAGTGATTATTGATCATATGCATGTCTGTTTTGTGAGCTATGTATGTTTTCTAAAGTAAAGCCTGAGCACAAACACAATTGCCAGAAGAATAAATCTCTTTCTGTATAATTTAAAAAGGGCTACACATACTGCAGTAGTAGGAAATATTGGCTATGGCAATACATTTGGAAGACACTAACTCATATCGTACTGCAGAGATGAAGACTGAACCAACAGAGACTTTGTGCTTAACTGTTACCCTTGATTAGCTAAATATCCAAACATCTTTCCTCTAATCATCCAGTCGTGCTCCAATACTCTAAGACACAAATTTAATGGGATTAATTGTGGTATTCTGTGCTTTTGGTTTTTTGGTGTTGTCCCAATCTGACCCAGTGGTACGGATAACAGGGTTGATTTTAAGGTGCAAAAAATAACCAACAAAGGCACAGGGGATTTGCAGCAACAAAATCAAATACAGTTTTATTGAAAATCACAACAGAAGAGCATTGGTGAGGGGGCGGAACCAGAGAGAAAAGGAAAAGACAAGGGAAAAGAGGGAGAACAAAAGGGAATGGGTATAGCTACCAAAATCGTGGTGTTGCTTTCTCGGTCCAGCCATCGCAAGCTCAGCAGTGTTACCACGTCCGGGGAGATCTCGAAAGCACGGCTGAACTGGGACCCTAGTTACAGTGTCTTTCGTTGGGGGGAAGGAAAGTGGTTTCATAGCCAAAACAAATGGTCGTCAAGGGGGGAGAAAAGGTACAGAACAGGGGGATACTGGCACACAGAGTCCAAGTCCGAGTAATCGGCAAGGACCATTGTTTCTATGCTTCAGTGCTTGTACCTTTATGTTTTCTGGGCAGCTCTCCCTCCCCCTTATGGCACACCTACCCCGAGTTGGGGGGAAGTGTTCAGTCCCAGTCTTTGGAAGAAGATACAAGGGGGTTTTTTGCAGAGGGGCTTCTTGTCTTGATCCCTTGATGAAGAAGCCCGCATCTCTGCTTGTCTGTCACGATGGCTGAAGGCAGGCAAGAGGGGTCCTTTTATTGGAAAGGGGCCATTTCCACAGTTCAAAGCCAGCCAGGTCGAGAGGGGCGGGGGAGAAAGTCCAGATCTAGTCCATTGTTTAGAAAGTGCAGTATGTCCCTTCAAGTTCAGCATAGCATATCCTATGGAGACAGTGGGCTGAGAGACACATAATTTTTCCACCCTGCACTGGCTTTTCAGTGTCATGATAATCGTGAGGCAGAAAAATACAGGATTTCGTGCAGACTCTCATAGGTGTGTGTAAACATCTTTGAAGTCACCCTCAGAAAAAGTAAAATGCACTCCCAGAATAATTAGTTCTAACAGAGAAAAAGGCTGATTCAAATGTGAGGATGAATATAAATATTTTTCAGCAATAATTATAATATTGGAACTGTATCCTTGCAGTTTCTCATAATTTAGTTTCTTTTTAATTTCCTTTTATGTACAGCAACATCATTCCAGTTAAAAGCACTTCTTTACCATGACAGCCAGTAAGAGTGACTTGTTAGACAAAGTTTTTGTAAAATTAATTTGTTCGTTGTTATTAGAGTAATTACTATATATTAATCTCCCTGTAAATTAAGTTGAAACTGTTGCCTTTATCTAATTCTTTGTCCATTTCCCAGAAGAATATATGGACTGAATGCTTATGTTTCTTCTGCAGTTGTAGTAGATACTTTCTATTTTATTTCTCTCTGCCTCTATGATAGAGACAGATCCTTGGTCCTGGCAGCTGTTTGCATTACAAACTGATATTTTTAAAAGTGCAAAAGAAAAAAAGATGAAAATACAGTTTATTAAACTGACTTACCTCGAAAAAAAATAAAGCTAGAATCACATTGAGAAGCACTTCTCAGTAGTAAATCTGGCTAGTAGCTAGCTCAGTAGCTATCTGTCTCTCCCAGAAGGCTGATGCAACTTGGATTACACAACATTGCTTGTCAGAGGTAATCCAAGGAGAAGAGAAGCACCTACAGCTTCCTCAGAGTTTCGTTGGAGAGATGAACACCATCTGTGATAAGCAGAGCATTATCATGTTGACAGGATTTTAGAGATTTGACATCATTTTAGAAACCTGTATTTGCAAGTGTATTTTTCCTTTGAAGGTTCAAAGAGCTGCAAATCACTTAAATCAGGTGAGAACATATGCCATTGAGGACTACTTACTGAGCAGTTCAAAGTACAGGCTGCTTGTTGGTACTAGTCATCTCCAGCATTTTTAACTCTTTTGAGCTGAAGGAACAAGAAGCATACAGTGTTACAGTAGAACATCTGTCAGGAAGTAAAAAAAAAAATCTACTAAAATAGAAATTAATTGAGTTAGAACAAGTCACACAGAGACCAGAGACACAAAGAAAAAGGGAGATTCCCCTTGTAAAGTCACAAGGTTCAGAACAGGTCACCTTCCTTTCTAAACTTCTTATGAATCCTAGGGAGGGCTAAGTCCAGTCTTAGTGTTGGGTTTATGTACAATGAAATTAACCTATGCAACATTATTATTATTATTATTATTATTATTATTATTATTATTATTATTATTATTATTATTATTATTATTATTATTATTATTTTATTAAGAAGAAGAAGAAGAAGAAGAAGAAGAAGAAGAAGAAGAAGAAGAAGAAGAAGAAGAAGAAGAAGAAGCGACATGGATTAGCAACATTTCATTGATATTAAATCAGCATTATTTCAATCACTTACCAAGGATCTGTCAAATATAAGGGATCTCTCCACCTTGGGTAAGAAAAGCTATCCTAGTCCAAGGTAAGGAATTTCAAACCTCATGAGGCATCCATGCTGAAGAGGGGAGTCACCTGCCATTCAGTTCAGCTACAGTTCAGGGAGAACTCAAATTGGGCCCATCCTGACAGTGATATTTGCAGAATGAAGTAGTTGGCTGCTAGTCAGTAATAAAGACAAGACAGATGTCTTCATTTTGGCTGTACCATCTTGTTCTGTGCTTTAGCTGTCATGTAATTCTGGGGTTTGAAACCATCTCTTGAAATATTATCACGAGGCATTTCACTCCTTTATACACGAGCCAGGATCTTAACGGCATTCAAGTTCACCACAGGGCATGAGGCATGAGGCTCTTGCTCCTTAGTAAATCTGAACAAAGGCATGGGTGTCTGTGACGACCATCTTAGATAATATTTGCTATGATTTTATTTAATGCACTTTAATGTACTTGATATTTTTCTCTCATATTGACTTTGTGGTGAAGCATTATAAAAGTCTGTCTTTGCATTCAGAAAATAGCTTGCAGTGAGATGACTGTCTATGATTTTGTGGGATTTTTTCATTAAAATAGTATGGACTTTATAAAAACTAAAGAAAATACTTAGAATTTTAAATCTGCAAAGTAAGTATTTCACATGTATATAACGAGGTCATATTTTTACTCATTATTAATCCTCCATTGCATTTACACTTGACTAATACAAAAGGTAGTCAAGTTTTCATGTTAGGAGCTAATGATTCCAGTTCAAGTCAATAGCTGAATGAACACACATACTGCATTTTTTCAAGCAGCTGGAAATCTGCCCAATATACAAGACAGAGATGATTTCACTGGACATTTATTGCTCTGCCTTTCTGGCAATCTGTCCTTCCTGAGCAAGCTAATTGTTAGCTAGCAATGGCACTCACTGCTGAGCTGGGGTAGCTCATATTAACATGTGAGCTAAAGCCTCTCAGTACATGAGATCATAGGAGAAAGAAACAGTGTTCTGGTCCATAAACAAAGTGGTGGACAGCAGAAAATACCTGATAAGTTTTCATCACTCACCAAGGAGCAGAACTGCTACACTGTACTATATAAATGTACCAGCTGGCAGAATCAAGGAATAAGAAAGCTCAATGAAGGCATTTGCGTTCCTATACTACATGGCAAGCATAAGAACTGCAAATCAGAGAGATATGTTACATTGGAAGTGGCCTGGTTTGACATTATTACAGCTGACAAGCAGCAGATGGGACAAAATAAGACTATACCTAAGGATAAGCTGTTATTAAATATTAACCAAAATGTCAGTTCTTTTACTGTAACCACTCTGGGAAAGTTCAGTTTACCTTCTAACAGAAGGCAAATGATTTCCTTGTCTAGCTGACCAGATGTTAATTTTTCTCTTTTCTCTTTTAAAATTCTTATTAACAAGTAATTTTCTACTTGCTTTGCCTTTTGTGGTTATTTTGCCAGGCGCCTCTTACATAACCCATAGTGTACTTATGAGAAGAGTAGCAATATGGTAAAATCAATGTACTTTACCTTAACGGATGTCTTGGTTTGGGAAGACAGGAGTCTGCTAAGGAAGGCAGGAGCCTCCCCTGAAATGGAAAATGTAAACCCTCCCCACCCCTCCAAATTGCAATAATTTTAAATTAAGGGGCTCTCAGGCAAAGATTTGGGAGCAGGAAATAACAGTTCTTTAATAGGGAGGGAAAAAAACAATAAAAATAAACAATGCAGTCCACTAGAACAACACTGACAGAGTCAGAACCCAACCTGACACCCTGTCGGCCAGGGTGTTGGTGGCAGTCCGATTGAAAATGTGGCTGCAGTCCTCTGAAGTATCAGGTGTAGTTCTGTTGGAGCAAATAGGATCTGTAGAGAAGGATGTAGTCTTCCTCTGAAGATCCAGGAGGAAAAGGCAGCTGCTGTTCCTCTGGGGAATCTCGTGGAGAAAAGTTGTGCCACCCTTTTCAGAATAGCAGAGTATATGGGGTAGCAGCGCTTGGCTCCTCCCTCTGGGCAGAGCGTCTCACAATGGGATGTTATAGTTCTTATCAGTCATGCAGTGATATTCAATACTCTGTTATCAGCAGAGGTCCCCTCCTGAGGAAGGTGTGAATGTGGTCATTCAAAGAGAGAGATAAGGCAAACTGCCCACTTGACAAGGTAATCAGCCATACAGATGGTAATGGGAAACATCTTGCATGCAACCTTCAAAAACGGAAAAATCCACAAACCATAGGTAAAGTACCTAAGAGGAGGAATACAAGAATGCATGACTTCTAAGATGCAGCTGCAGTTTGCAGATACAGGGCTGAGGTAGCAGATCTTGGTTCAACTCTGTCATGGTTTGACACTGGCACAATGCCAGTGCCCCATGAAAATATACTTCCCTGGTGTTTGCTGTGAGATGTGACCAGGAAATAAGCAAAGCAGGCCTCTAGCTTAGAAAAAAAAAGGTTTATTAACTAAACTACAAAGGGAAAAAAACCACACACACACACACACTCCCCTGGAAAATGAAAACTCCACAAAAACATTTCCTCCTCCCCCCACCACATTTCCAATACATTTTCCAAATTTCAACTCTCCATCCATCACCCTGTAAATACTCAATTTCAGTCCGTCAAGAGGAGAGGAGTCCTTCTTGGGGCCATGGTGACCTCTTCCTTGCATGCCCAGCGCTCTCACTACTGTGCATGGATCAGAGCTGCTTCGAGGGTTGTCCTTTTAAGGGTGCTTTGACCAGTTCCAAAAAAGCACAGTCTCTCACTTTTGGGACCTCTTGTCCCCCCTATACTTGTCTACCCTCTGGGGCCGGGGGGTCTCCAAAACTGAACCCTCTCAGTTGTGAGCCATTGCCTCCCCCCTGGATGCAGCCTCTGTGTCACAAGGAAGCATGGTTCTGTCCATGGCTGTACCAAAAAGAGTCCAGCAACCAGCTACTCCATCATCTCTTTCCGGCCTCATCTTTACTCTCCCAGCCTCACTCACTGCTCCAACTGTCATTCTCTTGCCCATTTCCTCTTTATCATCCACTCCATCTCCCCTCTGGGAAAGGTCCAAATGCTCTGTGAGGTCTTCATCATCCAGAAAAGAGTTAACAAACTCCTGCACACGGCCAGGCTCCTGCCCTGCTGCACTCCCCCCTTACCCCTCCTTCTCCACAGCCGATATCACTTCAAGGCCACAAGCCCGTACCAGCTTTCTCTCTCCTCTCTCTCGTCTTCTGGATGGGGGGGGGCGGGGGGGGGGCTGCCCAAATCTTCTTGGGGCCTCTCTCCCTCTGTCTCTCCTGGGGGGGGCTGCCCAACACCTCCTGGTGCCCCCACCACCCTTCCATCTTGAGGGGTCAGGCCTACCTCTACCGGGCCGCAGGTTTTCTCCTCCCCCACCCAGCTCGAAGCCGGGCAGGGGAGGCCTTGCCTCTTTGCTGGCCGGAAATCAAAGAGAGAGCTCCCAAGGGAGTGCTCCGCTTCTAACCCCTGTGTTCTCAGAGGCGCATCCACCCTCAGTGGCCAAGCCGGGTGTCAATTTTAGAATCTGAACACCTATTGGCCTCTGGCCACTCCATTCCCAGAAAACCTGTTTCCCGTAAACCCACAACAAACTTCAAGGAGTCACATGTGATGTCTGTGTAGTCTCTTTCCAGTCAAGCACTCCAAATAATCTGGAAAAGTTTTCCAGAACACTGGAAAGCAGGAAAGAAGAAAATTGTGAACGGAAAGCGGGAAATTGCTAAAAAGTATTTGATAATAATACATGAAGTTTTGATCTTATTGTAATTAAGACACATACACAAAGGTATTTCTCATTTGTTTCCTAATAACACATCTTTATGACTGCTTGAAAAGTAAACCTACTAGTAGAAGGCCTTATTTTCTACAATTTCCAATCCACTTAATGAAAAAATAACTCTTTAATTAACAAAATAATGAGGAAGAGGAGGAGAGGAGAGTGAGGGAATAGGAAGAGTGGGAGGCAGGGGGAAAAGAAGAGAGTGAGGGATGGGGTGGAGGTGCAGCACACCCAGAAATTTATGACATCCTAGAGGATATTGTAACACAGAAAGCCTGTCATTAAGAAAGACAACAACTCATAATCAGTTTGGAGGAGCTGAATAGCTTGAGAATTGTCCAAGCAAACCTTCAGGAGACTGTTTGTCACCATACCTCTAAGGCAGGAGATGCGAGAAGTCTTGCATTGGTTTTGATTCAGTTAGTGCTTGTGTACTGGGATTGTGTGGCCAAACATTGGTAGTGGGAGAGGTGCAGTCACTTCTGTGAGAACCTGTTGAAAGTTTACCCTGTGTCTGACAGATCCAAAGCCATATGTCTCCAAGACAGATCCATTCCTGGCCACGACTGTGCCAATAAGAAATTGTGGTAATGCCTCTGTGATAACATATTTAAGAAGGGAAAGAAAGTTATTGTGCAGATGTAATTGTGGATAGAGAAGGGAGGGGTGAGAATATGTGAGAGAAGTGAGAATATGTGAGAGGAACCATTCTGAAAGCACCCAAGTCGGTGGAGATGGAAGGGTAGAAGATGCTTCAGACACTGGAGCTGACATTCTCCTGCAACCCATGGTGCAGACCATGGTGAAGGAGCTGTTCCCATGCAGCCCATGGAGATCCATGGGGATGTAGAGATTCATTTGCATGTCGTGGAGGAGCCCCACACTGGAGCAGATGGATGCCTGAGAGGAGGATGTGGCTCTGTGGGATTCCCATGCTGGAGCAGGGTCCTGGCAAGGACCTGCAGACCTGCGGAGCAAAGATCCATGCTGGAGCTGGTTTCCTGGCTATATGTGTGATCCCATGGGGTACCCATGTTGTAGCAGTCTGTGCCTGAAGGACTGCATCCTGTGGAAGACTGATCCACATTGCAGTGGTTTGTGGAGAACTGTTGCTTGAGGGATGGGCTCACATTGGAGAACCTCATGGAGAGCTGTCTTCTGTGGGAGGGACACCAGACTGCAGCAGGGAAAGGAAAGGATGCCTGTCCCTGAGCAGCAGCAGAAACATGTGGTGAACTGACCACAACACCCATTCCCTGTCTCCTTGTGCTTCTGAGCGGGAGGAGGTAGGGCTGGGAAGGAGGGAAGTGAGGGAAGGTGTTTCTAAGGTCTTTTTTTATTTCTCATTATTGTGCTCTGATTTTGTTAGTAATAAATTCAATTAATATCTGTAATTCAATTCTGTTTTGCTTGTGATGGTATTTGATGAATGATCTCTCTCAGTCCTTATCTCAACTAATAAACTCTTTTATATTTTCTCTCCCCTGTCCAGCTGCAGAATGGAGTGAGTGAGCAGCATTGGTGGGTGACTGGCATCCAGCTAGGGTCAACCCATTACAAAAAAACTTCAAATGAATACTGCTAACATTTAGACCTTCTCATTCTTACCAGTTTCCCAGGCAAAAATGTTGTCCAGCCAGGTGTGGTATTCAGACAGAGATATATAAAAATGTGAACTGTGGCAAGTTCCTGAGGTCACCAAAGTCCAGTTCTTAGCTAAAAAAGATAATCATGTTACATAATTACTTCAATTTCTATGAAGAAAAAACTTCTGCAGGAAAATATGGATTAAGTCTGTTTCTTTTCCCTGTAATTATTTTTTCAATTAATATTATTACTCTTTGAAAATAGTTTTACACCAGTTATGCCATATGAAATATAACTACTTACTTAATTTGCTAGTTATATTAAGGTTGAAAACAACTTTAAAGATCATCCAGTCCCAAGTCCTGCTGCCATGGGGAGGGACACTTCCCATATACCAGTTTGCTCCAGGCCTTATCCCACCTCACCTTGAATAGTGCCAAGAAAACTCACAACCTCCCTGAGTAACCTGTTCCAGTGTTTAATCTCCTCGCAGCAAAGAATTTTTTATAATATCGAACTTAAATTTCCCCTCTTTCAGTTTGTACCTACTACTTCTTGTCTTATCACTCTACTTTATGAAGAATCCCTCTCCAGCTTCCATGTAGGACCCTTGAGATAATGGAAGGTTGCCATAAGGTGTCTACACAGCCTTCTCCAGGATGAACAGGTGCATGTTTCCCAGCCTGTCTTTCTGGGGGAGGTGCTCCAGTCCTCTTTCCTACTTTATGGCCCTCCTCTGGACTTCTGCTGAGGACCCCAGAGCTGGATGCAGTGTTCTGGGTCTCCCCAGAACACAGGAGAGCAGAGCAGAGGGCAAAATCCCCTAACTTCTCTGCTGGCCACGCTGCTTTGGATTCAGCCCAGGATCCCCTTACCTTTCTGGACTGGGAGTGTTCATGGCTGGATCATGCTGTGTTTTTCATCAACCATCACCCCCCAAAGTCTTTTTCCTCAGAGCGGCTCTCAATCACTTTTCCATCCAGCCTGTAGCTGTGGCTGGTATTGCCATGACCCAGGTGTAGGACTTTGCATGGCAAAGTAAATAACCCACCTTTCACCTTTGATATTTCAGGAACGCTTTGGCCTTTACTGATGATTCACCAATATATAATTAGGAAATGTCAGTGTTTCTTATGAAAAAATCTTCTCTTTTCCTCGCTGTTCTTCTATTACTAGAAAGGCAGCAATTATTTTGACTGCAACAACACATATACTGTTGTAGCCTTGCAATTATATGAGGATACTTCTTCCTCTCATAATACCACATCACAATTTGGGAAAGTAGCAGATGACCATATAAGATTACAATGAGACAGGATTTTCTTTGGTTTTTTATTAAATTAAAACAAATATTCAGACTCTATTAGAATGACTGGGAAATAATGTCAATTAAAGACATAAAGGCTATTACATGCCTTGAGTTAAGTAAGTTTATGGTCATAACTGAGTAACTCCTGGAAAACAACCATGTGGACACAGGGCCAGGAATTAAAAGGATATTAAGCTCTGGTACCTGAAATAATAATGTTTTACTGAGTCAGTGTAAAAGGCAAGTTCATGAGGGAATGTAATTTCATGAGTGAAAGCGTGATAAGCAAATTGGTTAATGTGTTAAAGAAGTTTACAAGTTGCAGTCTTGAAAAATAAATATATCTATACTTTCTAGTAAATTTTTAGGACAGGAGTTATTCCTCAAAGCTGGATTCAGTCATCAGAGACTTGCACATATGATGCTTTTTTCAGCAGTAGAAAAGTCTGTGCCAGGAACCTCTGTAGTGGTCCACAATCCAGACATACTCTAAAATCCTACCAAAACCTTTGTGACGGACAGAAAGCAGATTCATAATCCCATCCACCACTGTTGTGCTGCTGAGACGTGGTCAGCCAGCTTTCCAGTGGCCTGTGGGTAGAAATGTTGTTGAGGAGAGGAAAAATGCAGTGTGGATGTGGAACATGCCTTCTCTTTAGCAGTGCTGGTTCACTCTGATGCTAGAGTACAGCAGATCCAGGCTGGAGCAGGTGGATATGTCTGAAGAAGGCTGCGACCCTGCAGAAAATGTGCAGCAGAGCAGGCTCCAGGCAGGACCTGTGGCCCTGTGGAGAGAGGAGCCCATGCTGGAGCAGGTTTGCTGGCAGGACTTGTGATCCCATGGTGGAATCATGCTTCGGCAGTCTGTTCCTGAAGGACTGCATCCAGTGAAAGGACCCATGCTGGAACAGCACATGATGTGTGTGAGACATTCATGAAGAACTGTTTCCTCTGCAAGGGACCCTACACTGGAGCAGTGAAGGACTGTGAGGAGTCCTTCCTGTGAGGCGGAGGAAGTGTAAAAGATGTGTGAAGAACTGACCTCAGCGCATCTTCCTTGTCCTTTTGTGCTGCTGGGAAACAGAGGAGGTGGAGAAAATAGGGAGTGAAATTAAACTCAGCAAGGAAGGAGGAATGGAGGAAGGTGTTTTAAAATTTATGTTTATTTGTATTTATCTTACTCTGATTGGAAATCAATTAAACAAATGTCCCAATTCAATTTTATTTCTAATGGTAATTAGTGAGTGATCTCTCCCTGTCCTTATCTTGACACATGAGCCTTTGGATAGTTTTCTCTCCTCTTTTCAGCTGAGAAGTTGTGAAGTGATAGAATGGCTTTGATGGGCACCCTGCATGAAGCCAGGCTCAACCCACCACACTGGCTACTGAGAACTGAGGAAGCATCTGTATACACTTGAGATCCTCCCCTCTTCCAGGCAGCTGCATTATGACCACAGCTGTGACATTGTCTCCTCTGGTCAACAAATGGCACATTTCTTCTGTCTGTTCATGTGGGAATAGTAGCAAAGTCTATTCTGAAATAAAAACACAGGGCAGGAGACTTTTCTCCTTTTTAACGCCTTTATTAAAGTGATCAGCTCAGGATTAGGAAGCTCGATGAGGCGGCCGTCTCCGTCTTCTTCCCAGCGTGGCTCAGAGGAGGAGCATGTGCAGCTTTGTCCACGAGGGGCAGAGCTAAGGGTCCGATCCTCACATGAACGCCTGGGCGGGACCCCGGTGTTTCTCGCTTTTCCTTGCCTCCCAGCTCCAGGTCCCGGTCCCAGGCAGCTTCTTTAGTCAGGGCGAGGGGCACCAAGGTCTCCCAACATCTCTGCAGGTCTAGCACTCTATTCCTCACGTCCACGAATCATTCTAATTCTTTTATTTTATATTTGGCTCGTTGGTTTTGGGGTTTTTATAAGTTCAATACGTCCCATGGTACACTGGTTCTCAAAATCTACATATTGTAATGCCTCCCTCCTTTCTAGATTCTCCCTGCCTGGTAAGGAGAAATGCAGTTTTGCCTTAGGCAGGGTTTTACCAACACAAAAGGAGGGCTATCTACCTGCCCTGGCTAGGGTCGTTGAGTGATACAAAGAGAACTATTAACTCTAACGACTTATAGTTAACATAACAAGTAACCCTGCCCAGCAGCTCTGCCTCAGCAGCTCTGGTTTATAGATGCTGTAACTCAGTTTTTTTCTACTGATATAAAATTTAACAAAATTCAGTTCATAACAGACCCCCCTCTTTTACTTTGATCGAGCTTAAGCATGCATCAACTTGCAATTTGTATTGATTAAAAATTTCTTGAGCACTCCGGTAATCATGGTTATTTAACTTTGTTACCTTTCTTGGTTTCTTCAGGTTGGTTTGTACAGCTAATACTACTATTTTAATAAAACACAAAAATAAACATAGTAAAGAGAGCAATCTTACAAGTATACCCACAGTGAAAAGGTCTACTTTTTCCCATACCTCTTTTTTGAAAATCCCTAGGTTATCCCACCAACTGGAATCAGGTGTAGGAGTTCGTTTTTGAGTGTTTACACATGTTAATCTTCTCACCTCTTTTGAAATGTTTCTAATAATTGCATTCTTTATCTCCAATACTGCTTGGAGCTTGATAATTCTGTTTAACATAGGTACTGGGGTTTGAACTTGGCTTTTACAATTTTGGATATTTTCAATTTTTATTGAACTTTGCCTCTTCGGTTTGGTTTCTTTAAAATCATTGTATATAGGAACTCCTAAACTTGATCTAGTTTCTTTAGGTAATAGGAAGAAAGTTGGTTTTACCACTCTAGCGGCACAGCTGCTAGACCAGTCTATTGACAATTCAGTGTATGCTGTAAGAGCAGAGATCAAAACCAGGTATTTAGAGTTGTCCTGAAATGTGTTATCAATTTCTGTTGGGCATTTTCTATATTTACACAGTTCTTTCATTTTCTTAACGGGGTTTACCTTTTTTCCAGTACACTTACAAGCTTCATGTGCTTCATGGTGGGTACACTTGTCTCTTTTCTCAACAGATTCTAATTTATTTAGACTTCCTGGAATCCACTGAGTACCCAAATTTTTTACTGCTAAATACCTGTTACAAACTATTTTTCTTACTATTTTTACTATTTCTTTTCTTTTTACCAGATCTACTGAGCTTGCTTCAGCAGCATTATATTCAAAGCACAACCAAGCTTCTCTTACAGGGCCCTCTCCCAGAGTATTTTTTTAAAAGGGTTTTTTTTTTTTTTTTTTTTTTTTTTTTTTTTTTTCTGATAAAAAAAAATTATAAAGTTAACCACACTTTTTTTTACCCTTTTTTTTTTGGGTTAGGACTGATGTGGACTCTATGCAAGCAGCTCACTTCTTTCTCCTCGTGGAGGGGTTGGTAGCACTCACTGCACGGCTCTCCTGGGCTCCCCAGAGCACCACCAGCAATTAGAGCCATCATTACTACCCTTCCTAAGAGTCCTATGGGTCATCTCACACAGCCTGCCCACCCGGCCTTGCCTCTTGGGGAATTTTGCTGAGAAGAAGCTTCTAAGCTCTTTAGAGTCTCCTCTACCCGTTTCTCTGGTTAAACCCCTCTTGGTCTGTTCCCTATCAATTTTGGTTTCTCTTAGGGGTGTGCTCTGTGGAGGATTAAGTAGGAGTCTTTAAAACTAAATTGGGGAAACTTAACTAGAATTACTTATTTACAGCTTTAAATTCTTTACAAACTTATTTTACACACAGAACTGTCTTGCAACATTTTAACATTTTAACTTGTGTTAGAACTCTGATACCAATTATTTTCCCATACAGTTCAGTCTTTTTGACTCTTCTTTCTGAGAGTCAACTTTAAATCTTTTGGTCTTTTTATTACAGTATACTCAGGTGAATTCACTTGTGATGTGGTTGACTCTTGTCCAGTGCCCAGAGGTGAGAGTGGTGTGGTGTCTGGCCCAATGCCAGAGGGAGAAGCTGATGTCGTATCTGGTCCCGTATCTGGGGGTGAAACTGGCCCTTTTATTCTCGTAATGTGAGTCTAACCTTTTTCCCTGGTCCGCACAGCCGAATTAGTGATGAGGAGTACCTGAAAGGGGCCTTCAAATTTATTATCTCATATTTTAGTATCCTGGCATCAGTTAACCACTGCTGAGCCCTCTGTCTCAGTATTGCTGTAAGATCATGGGGAGTATGCACTTTAATTTTTCCTTGTAAGGTCAGTTTTTGGGTTTCTTCTATCAGGACTGCAGTTGCTGCTACTGCTTGTATACACACTGGCCAGCCTCTAGCCACTGGACCTAACAATTTAGAGATATAAGCTACAGGTTTTCTGCAACCTCCCCACTCCTGAGTTAGTACACCATAAGCTATACCTCCTTCCGCACTCACAAACAGGTCAAAGCCCTTCTTGGGGTCCGGTAGGCTTAGGACTGGGGCAGAAGACAATTTATCTTTTAGGTTCTCCAATTGTTGGTCATCTTCAGCTGTCCAAATTAGGGGATCTGGAGCTACTAGTTTACTGTACAAAAATTTTACACTCTGCGAATATTGATCTAACCATAACTTGCAATATCCGAACAGGCCCAGGAGTTTTCTCACATCCCTTTTCGTTTTTGGGGCTGGGAGAGCTAAAATACCTGAAATTCTGTCAGGGCTCAACTTCTTATACCCCCCTATTATGTGCCCCAGGTATGTTACTTCTGATTGCACAAATTGTAATTTTTCCTGGGAAACCTTTAGTCCTTTCTCCCCCAGAAAATTCAAAAGCTTAATGCTAGTTTTTCTGACCTGATCTTTTCCCTTCCCTGACACCATCAGATCATCAACATACTGCAGGATCTGCACTTCTTCTTCAGGGATAAATTGTTCCAATAAACTTTCTAAAGCTTGTCCAAAGAGATTGGGGGATTCAGTGAACCCCTGTGGCAATCGGGTCCACCTCAGCTGTTGCCTCCTTTTTGTACTCGGGTCCTCCCATTCAAAGGCAAACCAATCTCTACACTCTATTGCCAGAGGACATGCCCAGAAAGCATCCTTCAAATCTATAACAGTGAACCAAGCATGTTCCCTTGGAATCCGACTTAGGAGACTATATGGATTTGGCACAACTGGATGTCTGGCAATGGTCCTTTTATTGACTTCCCTCAGATCTTGTACCAGCCTATATTTCCCTTCTGCTTTCTTGACTGCCAGTATAGGGGTATTATGTGGTGACATACAGGGTTCTAAGATTCCCTCTTGCAACAGTTGTTCAATAACTATGGCAAGCCCCTTCTTTCCCTCTAGGGAAAGCGGATACTGTTTAACCCGTATGGGTGAAGTATCATCTTGCATTTTTATTGTTATCGGTGGAATATCCAATAAGCCTCGCTTCCCCCCTTCAGCCCATACCTCGGGGTTTATCTCTGCAACATCGCCTTGGGATAACTTCATCACTTGTACTACCATCCTCCCTTCTCTTGGAACAATCCCGACCCCCAAATGAACTTGCAGATCCCTTCCTAACAAACTTTTTTCTAGTTTAGGCAGATAAATAAAATTAGCTTCCCACTCTCTTGCGTTTCCAATTATTTTTACATCTTCAATCACTGATGCTCTAAATGGTTTCCCTTCAGCACCTAAAACTTCACAGAATTTTTTCCCAATTTCCATACCTTTTGGTATTTTGTTGAGACAGGACTTATCTGCTCCTGTATCAACTAAAAATTCAAATTCTTCATTTAGGGGTCCCACTTCAAAGTTTACCAAGGGCTCTTCTAGATGTTGCATTGGGTCCCCTAAGGTGTAAAGCCCCTGACACCCCTAATCATCACCTCTAAGAACTCTTTCTAAGTTATCTTGTTCCCTGGCTATTGCCACATCGAGACTGAGCTTTTTACAAAACCTCCTGATGTGTCCTGCCTCTCCACAATAATAGCAGCGCTTTTCACTCATAGGGGTTTGAGGTCTCTCCATTTCTCTTGTACTTGACTGTCTAAGAGGCCTATCTTTGCCTCCTCCTGGTGGTGTACCCACCCACCCCACACTTTCTTTTGCTACCTTGGATCGTGGTATAGAATTGCTTGCTCCCCCGCTTTCTCTAGCCACGGCGACCATGATTCTAGCTTTGGCCTTTGCCTTTTCTTCGTCCCTCCTTAAATACACCTTCAATGCCTCCCTTAATAACTCATTAATGTCCTTGTTTTGCCATTCTTCAATCTTTTCCAGTTTCCTCCGTATATCTGGCCAAGATTTGGTAACAAATTGACTTTCAGTAGCATTTGACCTTCTGTGGTGTCTGGGTCTATTCTAGAGTATAACTGGAAGTTCTGCTTTAGGCGATTAAGCCAAGCAGCAGGAGTTTCATCTTTCTCTTGTGTACCCTCAAATGCCAATTTGGTATTAGTTCCTTTGGGAACTGACTCTTTGATCCCCCGAATCATCAAAGATCTATATTCCATCATGGCCTTCCTCCCCTCCTCCTGATTAGGGTTCCAGTTGGGATCTGTTAGGGGCAATTTTTGTTCACCAGATTGCACCTGGGGTCCTGGACGGTTATCTCTCTCCCAAAGTCTTATGCCAGCCGCCCTAATCATCTGTACCTCTTCTGAGGAGAATAATATATTTAAAATAGAATTCATCTCCCCAAGTGTAGATATTTGGACCTAAGAATTGATCCACTTGGTTGGCTATGCCCACTGGGTCCTCAACTAAATGCCCCAACTCTTTCTTAAATCCCCTCACCTCAGAAGCTGTTAGAGGAGCATTCACAAAGCCAACACCTCCCACTGCTCCTCCCATAGGAACTTCTCTAAGGGGAAAAAGTCTCTCTGCCTTGGAGGTCTTGGATCTGGTACCACAGTAAGGCCCATCTTCAGATGCCAAACTACTAGTTTGAGGGATATCCGGGTTACCCTGAACTTTCTGCAGATCAGCGGGTGTATTTGGTGATAGCTGTTTACCGGACAAGGAGGCATTTGTATCCCAACTAGGAGGAGGTAAAGGGACAGCGATAGCAGGGGGAAAAGAGTTATTAGGTGGAGCTAGAGAAGGGGTGGAGAATACAGCAGGTGGAGTAGTCACTTGTGGTGGTGCAGAAGGAACTGGAGGAGCCAAAGGGGAAGGTGAGGGAGTGGTTACTAGGGGAGATACTGAGTCTATCATAGGGGAAGGCGAAGAAGTAGAAGGAGGAATTTGAGGGGGCGGTAATGGGATGGCAGCCGGGGGAAGAACCGGGCCTGCCATTGGAGGTGCCTGAGCAAGAGGATTGTAAGGTGGAGGGGCAGCAGGAGGCAAATAATCTAGGGGGTCCCATCTTTTACCAATTCCAGCCTCCCCTCCTTCATTCCCATCTTTCTTCTTCTGCACTTTACAAATTCGCACTTCTTTGTCTCCAATAGCACTCTTTAACCAGCAATCTACATACAGTAATTGCTCAGGATCAGTATCTCCTCAAGCTGTCAGATAATTACTCAGTTGCTGGCATATCCACTTGTCTCTTGTCCCACACCAAGGCCATCCTCCTTGCACTTCTAATTCTGGCCAGACTTCTACACAGTAGTGGATCATCTTTATCTTATCTAATCCCTTTGTGTCCTCTATCAAATCCCATTTTTCTAACAGTTCCCCTAAGGGGCTACCGGGAGGTATATTCCTTAGTCTCTTGCCTGTTTTTTTACTATTACACCCTCCCATCTTTTCAGATCTCAAAGGTGTCTCTACCGACAGGTAATCTCAAAAAAAATTTAGCTGCCTGAAGCTCAGGACTTTATACTGTAACAACTGCCTGATCTCGTCGATAGCCTAACTTTCCGCGTCAGGTCTTATATCTATCAGGACTTGAACACACGAAACCCGGCGTAAAAAGCCGGTTCGTGCCTGACCTCCTCAGTCAGGATAAACACTGCCTGATGTATAGTGTGCCCAACCTTCCAACACCGTATCAGGACTTAAAAACAAATCCCCAGCCTCCTTCGCTGGGATTTGTGCCTGGCCTCCTTCGCCAGGACTTAATATGCCTGCAGGGCTTGTGAGGTTGCCCGAATCCTTCTCGGGACTTACAATCTGCCTGACATCCTTCGTCAGAACCTTTGGGGGTGCGTGCCACTCATACACTATTTCCCCCGCACGCCCGGAGGGTGCGTGCCACTCATACACTATTTCCTCCGCACGCCCGGAGGGGGGGTGCCCTCTTTCCCCCTTAGGAGACGACTCACTCACACCAATTCCACACGCTTCCCCCTGTTCACGGCTGGCACCTTCGCAGGAGTCCAGAAACGCGGTACTGAGGGGTCCACTATCGCTCCGGAAGTCCGAGCTGCCGGCCTCCGTCTCACTCACACACACACTCGCTCGTCTCCCTCGCCCGCCACCGGATAGTTCTCACCAATCCGGTGCTCCTCTGCGTCACTGGTCCTGAGCCGATCTTCTTCTCTGGTCCTGGTAGCCAGCTGTCCTTGAGGTCCAAGATGGCCGGTCCTGGTGTCCTCTTCGGGCGTGGCTATCCCGGACGAGACCCCAGCTGAAATAAAAATACAGGGCAGGAGACTTTTCTCCTTTTAACGCCTTTATTAAAGTGATCAGCTCAGGATTAGGAAGCTCGATGAGGCGGCCGTCTCCGTCTTCTTCCCAGCGTGGCTCAGAGGAGGAGGATGTGCAGCTTTGTCCACGAGGGGCAGAGCCAGGGGTCCGATCCTCACAGGAACGCCTGGGCAGGGACCCCGGTGTTTCTCGCTTTTCCTTGCTTCCCAGCTCCAGGTCCCGGTCCCAGGCAGCTTCTTTAGTCAGGGCGAGGGGCACCAAGGTCTCCCAACATCTCTGCAGGTCTAGCACTCTATTCCTCACGTCCACGAATCATTCTAATTCTTTTATTTTATATTTGGCTCGTTGGTTTTGGGGTTTTTATAAGTTCAATACGTCCCATGGTACACTGGTTCTCAAAATCTACATATTGTAATGCCTCCCTCCTTTCTAGATTCTCCCTGCCTGGTAAGGAGAAATGCAGTTTTGCCTTAGGCAGGGTTTTACCAACACAAAAGGAGGGCTATCTACCTGCCCTGGCTAGGGTCGTTGAGTGATACAAAGAGAACTATTAACTCTAACGACTTATAGTTAACATAACAAGTAACCCTGCCCAGCAGCTCTGCCTCAGCAGCTCTGGTTTATAGATGCTGTAACTCAGTTTTTTTCTACTGATATAAAATTTAACAAAATTCAGTTCATAACATATTCTTTAATTCTTTTTGCCAGCAGATGTCAAATAATGTCAGAACCAGTGTCACAGATAAGGTTCCATGAGATTCACAGCCTGCAGAGAAAGTTTCTCTGTCAGTTCACTTTGAAAGCTTCTGTTGCACCTACTCTCTGCTTCCAGAAGATGAATGATTGTTTGAGAAGCTAAGAATGAGTAAATTATTTGCTGCTTCCGAGCAATGCAGAGTGTATGCACACTCTTATCTCATAGTTTCTGTCCACAGAGCATTATGTCTCATGGCTAGCAATAGGTAGATAGAACTCCAGTTTTGGTAGGTCTGTTCCTTCAAAGTAGGTGACTGCTGGCATTGACAAGATGGAATTTTGCCAAGTTATAATAGCTGATGTAATACTTCTTGCTTACTGTTCCACACATAATATTTTATACGGGATTGAGATAGTTAAAGAGAAGCAGTCATTGGGAAAATTTTTGCAAACACTGTTTTTTTTTGCTTTGGTCCATTCCAGAAGTGATCAGTTTGGACATAGCTCTGAGCAGCTTCATCTAGTTGAAGAATGTCCCTGCTCAGATGTGTTGCAGGGCTGAGTTGGACTGGATAACCTTTAAATGCTCCTTCAAACCTTAACTATTCAAATTATTCAATACCTCATGTTGTGTTGTTGAAGAAGAACATCTAATCTGTACTCTTTCAAGGTATCATTTATGTTTCAAGGTGAAAGTACAAAACACCCTAAAACTAATTTTTATATTTAAAAGACCATTGCATTTCGCCATTCTTTATTAAAAGTGATCACAGACACCAGCTGACAGACATTCTTCACTCAAATTTGCAATGAAAGTTTTAAAGGTAGATAGCAAGGGTCACCAACACTTTTTCTCAAAAATAAATATTTCTTTGTCAAATATGGACTGTTAAGAAGTCCTCAGTAGATAATCAGCAGCCTCTTGTCTCTTTGTGGTTCAAACTACGAATATTCGAAAACTTGGTGAACTCTGGGGGCTTCAAGGTAACAGTGATATGGTAGATTGACCTTGTCTGGGACGCAGGAGTCCACCAAGCTTCTCAATGATTCTCCTCTGCACAGCGGGAGCAGAAAGAAAATAAGATGGGAAACAAACTCGCATGGGTTGAGATAAAGTCAGTTTAATAAAACAAAAGAGAATGTTGCATGTGTGCAAGCAAAGGGGAGAAAAAAACCAGAAAGATTTTATTCTTTATTTCCCATCAGTGAATGATATCTAGCCACTTCCCAGGAAGCAAGGCTTCAGCACACACAGCAGATGGTCCAGAAGGCAAACACCATAAGCAATGAAGGCCACACCTTCCTCCTCCTTTCCCTTAGGTTTTGTACCTGCACAGACATCCTATGATGTGGTATTCCCCTTTGGTCAGTTTGGGCTGGCTGTTCCAGCTACGTGCTGTGTGGGGTGGAATGTTGGAGAGAGAGGCCGGTGCTGTGCCAGCACTGCTCAGCAGCAGCCCAGGCACTGCTGTGTTGACAATACCTTTCCAGCTCTAATGCAAGCACAGAGCTCAGGGGGCTGCTGTGGGAAAATGAACTGCACCTCAGCCAGACCACACACAAGTGTAAAGGCTGTAATAGGTGTGTGCAGAAGTCCCTGGCATTTGGGTGAGCTTTATTATTTGTGTGAGTTACATTATCCTAATTGAGAAGTCAGCCATTTGACTGCATTTTAACAATCTGATTCTGTTTAAAGCTCCTTTTATGGTTTCCAAGCATGCTAAATGCAAATATGCATGTGGATTACTCTCAAGGCAATTGCAAAATCTCTCACTATGTAAAACGGCCATGTTTGGACATCCATAAGCCAGCAGACATTAAATGGGAGCAATTAACCTTATATTGAGTCCAATGGAATGAAATATCAGAGAAGAGGACAGTGACTCAAGGCATAATTTATTAAAAAAGCAGAGCTGTCTTGGTTGCCTTGCAGAATGTGCCAGTATACAAGTCACCAAACTATCTCCCTCTATAGAATCAGAATTTCAGGCTTCAGCAACTACTATGTGTATGCTTCCACTGTAGGAGCTTGATTATTATGAAGCTCCTCAGTATTTGGTTTGGTTACAGATAATTTTTCTCTTTTGTACAAGCTACAGAAGAAAAATGACCTACAAAATGTACTTGTAGGAAAGTGCAGGTGTTGAGAGGCAAAGTCCTTTTTGTCAACAAAAGTGCAATCAGGAGCTACAAACACAGTTTGTATTCCTGTTGGCTATTCAGAACCTGACAAGAAAACTGTGAATCAGGGAACTTGTGAACCAGAGAAAGACTGTAGGAACTGTTTACTGCACAGAAGAGCACAAAGACAGACAAACATGTTGTAAATTACTGTTGCTGGCCCTCAGAGGCTGAAGCAACACTTGACACAGATTATCTAGAATAGAATTCTCCTTCATTAGATCCACAAAGAGCAAGAAACCAACAGCAAAATCTGCAGGCCCATCTTCCAATAGCAGTATGAGGGTACATGTATGGCCAATCTGAAAAACTGAACTGCAGAACTGTTCCTCTTTCTATGATAATGAAAACCTCATAAAAATGAGGTAGGACAAGACTTCCGAGAGTCATTACTTCATTGTTCTCCTTGAAATAGGAAAATGTTACAACATAACCAATAACATAAGAAATAGTCTGTCTGCACTGTAGATTTGGAAATGTTAGAAACTTAATTCAATATCTTATTTGCAGTTGCAATAATTTAGCCTTTAATTTCAGAATTATGCTTTGTGTTTTCATAGAATCCAGACTCAATTACTGCACCAGCTGTATGGATTGCTTGTTGGAAGCCTGTGTTCAATATTACTTTTCTGCTTCATACAGACCAATTTGAAAAGAAGATTATGAAATTTCTCACATCTCTTGTCCCAGTAGTTGCCACTAATGTATTTCAGATGTATGATTACTGCCCAGTTGGTGAGTACTCACTGCGCTGCAGTGTCTGCTTCAGCCTTTCAGAGGAATGTTTATGGGTGCATGTGTTAATTTCCTGGAGCCTCAGTACTTGAGCTATACCTCAG
>NW_022148372.1:0-25000 GCF_901933205.1 Camarhynchus parvulus
GACCCCAGTTCCCCCCCCCATTTTTCTACGGTGTGAACGCACGGCGTGTGTTGGGGTGTTGCCGAGACCTTTTTATCGTTCCCGAGGCTCCGCGAGTTTTTTTGGAGAAAATTTGGGAGTGGGGGGTGAAGTCTGGGTTACTAAGGGGTGGAGGGTCCTAATTTTTAGGGGGTGCAGGATTTGGAGTCACTTAACTCTGGGTTGAGGGTCCCATAATGGGGGGGGGTCTCATTTTTGGGGTGGGATTTCTGATTTTAGGGATCACAATTTGGGGAGATCGTGAAAATAGAGTTCAGATTTTTGGAGGTTCTGGTTTGGGGGGGCTCAGTCTGGGGTTGAATTTTTTTGGGGTGGAGGGGTCACACAATTTTGGGGGGGGTTACATTTTGGGGATCACTCAACTCTGGGGATCAGATTTGAGGGTCCCATAATGGGGGTCTCATTTTTGGGGTGGGATTTCGGATTTTAGGGTTCACAATTTGGGGAGATCGTGAAGATAGAGTTCCAGATTTTTAGGGGTTCGTGGGTTGGGGGCTCAGTGTTCAAGTTGGGTGCTAAGAGTCACACCTGGTGGGGCAATTTGGGGAGTCGCGGGTGGGAGGGTCTGAGATCCCCCAAAATACCACAAATCACACACACCCCAGGCAGTTTAAATTCCCACAGAATCCCGTCTGGGATTTCTTTGGCCGTAACGTGATTAAGGGGAAACAAAAGCACCCAGGGCTCTTTTTTGATCATTTTCCTCACAATTTTCCCTTTTTTACTCACGTTTCCCACCCTTTTCCCTTCAAGTTTCCCACTATTTTTCCTCTAACCCCTCCCAACCTTTTCTCCCTTCACATTTCCAATCATTTTTGGCCTCAAATATTTATCCTGCATTTTCCTTTATCCTTTTCCACCTATTTTTTTTCCCCCCCTCTTTCCTGTGCTTTTCCACCCCTTTCTCCCCTCACATTTCCCTTTTCTCCCCTTCTGTTTCATACCTTTTCTTCCTCTCATTTCCCATCCTCTTTGCTTGAGTTTATTGTCATTTTTGCCTTCAATTTGCTGCCTTTTCTGCCCTCACATTTCCCCCCTTTTCTCCCCTCACATTCCCCACCATTTTGTCCCCTCACATTTCCCACCCTTTCCTCCTCCCATTTCCCACCCACAATTCTCACTTTTCTCCCACTCAAGTTTCTCTGCGAGCTTTAACATAATTGCTTCCATATTCTTTCAAAAATGGTGAATTTTATCCATGGGCAGAGCTATCTGTATGGTGCACTCATTAGCAATTCTGTAGTCAATTTAAGTAAGGTTTTTATTTCATTGAAAAGGACAATCGATATCAAATTAATATATATAACAGACAATAATATTTATTCAATATGCTCATAACATATCCATTCCTAATGTATATATTTTCATAAAATACCTAATATATATTAATAGTACATATATGTTCCTAATATATCTATGTTAGTAACATATATAATTTGTCTATCTTGTGTACTTATACAAATTATATATATCTAATAGACATTAATAATATTTATTTAATATAGTCACAACATATCTATTCCTAATGTATATATTTTCCTAAAATACGTAATTTTAGGGAATTACATATATGTTCCTAATATATCTATGTTAGTAACATATATAATTTATCTGTCTTGTTTACTTATACAAATTATATATATATAATAGACATTAATAATATTTATTTAATATAGTCACAACATATCTATTCCTAATGTATATATTTTCCTAAAATACGTAATTTTAGGAAATTACATATATGTTCCTAATATATCTATGTTAGTAACATATATAATTTATCTATCTTGTTTACCTATACAAATATCTATATAAAGTAATTATAGAATTATAGGGGGTTCGGAGCGGTCTGTGGCTGGGCTTGGATCCAGCCACACCGACTCCTCCCTGAGGATTTCAGACAGCCAGATCCGGGCACTGAGGATCCTTCTCTGTGGCCTGCAAAATTTCAGATATTTCAGAATATTCCAGGTTCTGTGACAGAAGCAGAGCCCGAAAGGACAAGCAGATGCATCGGGGCCGTGTGGCCACCACAGCTCCTCTTGCCTTCCTGCCAACAGATGGACTTGGAGCGGCTGCAGAGGCCATCCAGAGCCATAAATCAGCTTTTTATGTCTTGAGTGCCCTGAAAAGATGTCCCAGCAGCTTCCCCAGGACCCGGATCTGGATCTCTGTCCTCATTTTGACCAGCCTGGGGGAGGCAGGAGGAAGAGCAGAAGGGCTGAGGGTGGGCAGGAGCCCCGGGGCGATTCCAGACCACGCTCAGGGGCTGTGGGGAATGGATCCCGGTCATGGCTGTGCTTTGAGAGGGACATTCAAAAGCCAGGGCATCCTTTGCTTGATGATGGATGATGATGATGATGATGATGATGACTGAGCAGGTGTTGGAGTTGGTGGCCCTGGCAAGCCCAAGATGTGAAGGTCCCTCTCTGCTCAGTGGCACCAGCGGCACAGCCCATGCAGGGGCAATCCTGATTTTCGCTCATCCCTCAGAGAGTTGAGGATCAGGCTGGTCTGAGCTGCCAGGGCACGGATGGAAGGATCCTTGTCTCGTGTTTCCATTGTGCCAAGCTCTACAACAAAAACGGAGCCCGGATGAGGCCTTGTTGGAAGCGTTTCCCTCCCTTTTCTCCCCTCACCTTTCCTGCCTTTTTCCCCTCATGTTTCCCTCCCTTTTCTCCCCTCATGTTACCCACCATTTTCTCCCCTCACTTTCCTCCACCTTTTCTCCCCTCATCTTTCCTTCCTTTTTCTCCCCTCATGTTTCCCTCCCTTTTTCTCCCCTCACCTTTTCCTGCCCTTTTCTCCCCTCACATTCCTGTCTTTTTCCCCTCACGTTTCCCTCCCTTTTTCTCCCCTCATGTTCCCCACCATTTTCTCCCCTCACCTTTCCTGCCCTTTTCTCCCCTCACATTTTCCACCCTTTTACCCCCTCACATTTCCCTTTATTCCCCTCATAATAATCCCCCAAGGCTCCCCACTCACCTGAGAGGACAGCAGCCATGGTCTCGTCGTTCTGCTCTGTCAGGTGCCGTGCAGCCAGCCCTGGGCACAGAGCTCCATCAGCGCCTGCTCCTCAGCAACATGGCCGCCCTGCCCTCCCCTCAGCAGCCCCGGGGGTGCAACCAGGCAAGATGGCCACCAAAGCCACCTGGGATGGCAGGGAGGGCACAAGAGGGACCCTGGCGACTGGGACTCACCAAAGAACCTGAGGGCCGCCTCTCGCAGCGGGGCCTGAGGGCTCAGCAGGTAGCGCTGGCTGTCCAGCACAAACTGTTCGGCCCTGCGGCTGTCCTTGGCCAGCTGGAGAGAGGACAAAGGTGTGGGCATTCCTCAGAGCAGCCCCATGGCTCAGAGCCCTCCCTCATCCCAGGGCCATGGAGGGGCCATGGAGGACATGGAGGAGGCTCCTGTTCTTGAGCCAGGGCCAAGGGTGCAGCTCCAGGCTTTGGGCCCACATGCAGAGCTCACATCCCTCACATCCCTCTCCCAGCCTGGGGCTCATCCTCACCAAGCACTCGCCCATCTTCCATATCTGCTCTTTCTGCGCCAGCTCCTTCAGCTCTTTCCACTCAAAGAGCTCTGCTACAGCCACGACGGCTTCCTTGGAGGCCTGGGGGACAGAAGCTGTGAGGTGGCACCGGGGCCTGTGCAAGGAACCCAGGCCACAATGGCCGGGACCCCTGAGGGGTGCCAGCCATGCTCGGACATCGGTACCTTGGCCACGCCGGGGGCCTGGTCATTCATGTAAAGAACAAGCTGCACCAGGCCCTTCCATGAGTTTCTCCTCATGGCTTTCTTGTCCCTCCATGCCGTTTTGCCCAGCAGCTCTCTGAAGAGGGAGATGGAGCGCTCCCGCAGACACTCTTCCTTCTGGTGGGGGAGGAGGAAAGGTGAGCTTCGCACACAGCGGCTCCCAGCCCGCAGCCAGGAGGGGCTGAGCTGAGGTTTCCCACCCTTTTCTCCCCTTAAATTTCCTTCCTTTCTCTCCCCCTCATGTTTCCCACCCTTTTCTCCCCTCACATTTCCCGCCCTTTTTGACCCTCACGTTTCCCGCCCTTTTTCCCCTCACAGTTTCCCGCCCTTTTCCCCCCACCCGTTTCCTGCCCTTCTTCCCCTCACGTTTCTCTCCTTTTTTCTCCCCTCACCTTTCCCACCATTTTCTCCCCTCACTTTTCTCTCCCTTTTTCTCCCCTCACGCTTCTCTCCCTTTTTCTCCCCTCACGTTTCCCTCCCTTTTCTCCCCTCACATTTCCCCCTTTTCTCCCCTCACATTTCCCTCCTTTTCCCCCTCACATTTCCCACCCTTTTTCCCCTCACCTTCCCCACCATTTTGAGACCAGACCCAACGCTCCAGGCTCCCAACCCAGAGCGGGCAGAAGCCCAGCTGGGCTGCAAAGCCCAGAATCCATCCCAGGCCAGCCCAGAGGAGCAGGACCTGCTCCCAGTGCTGCTCCCAGGGCCTCTCTGCGGGCTCAGGCTCAGCCTTACCGCATCAAAGAGGCTCCAGAGCTTCTGCACGGCCGTCAAAGCCATGCTGCTGGCCTCTTTCTTCTTCAGCTGCCCCAGAACGTTGTGGAAGGTGTTCAGGGCCATCACTGAAATGTCCCAAGACCAATGTCCCAGGAATTTCAGCATCTCGGGCAGGAGGCTTTTCATTTTTTTGGCCTGCGTACAAGAGAGTTTCCATTCTGTGAGAATTTCAGCTCCCAAAACAGCCACCAGGCCGCATCACGGCAGGCAGAGCGTTCGGAGCAGTCACCCCAACATCTGACTCCCAGCCCAAGCAAGCCACCATCCTCTCTGAGACCTCAGAGTCCAGGTGCCACATTGTGCCCCTGACAGACGCCTGCTCACCGTCTCGGCGCTCTCCGACAGCGTCTCCAGAGCCCTGAGCACCAGAGAGACCATTTCCACCTTTGGAGACTTCTGAAGGCTCAGGTCCTTGTAGAGTGGCCTTATTTTGTTCTCCAGCACGTCACCGTAGGCCAGCATCTGGAAGAAAGCAGCAGAGAGCTGGCAGGGCTCCCCTGGCACAGCTGAGGCCAAGGACACATGGCCTTTCCCTGAGCACTCACAGATAAGAAAGTGAGGCACGACTTCTGCTCCCCGCTGAAGACGTCGTCCTGGCAGTCCTGGACTTGGACTTGCAGCTCCTTCAGAACCTTCTCCAGAGTCTGGCGCACAGAGAACATGGCCTTCCACAGACAGACTTTGTCGCTGCAAGGCAGAGCGCTGTCAGCATGGCTGCCTCGGCTACCACAGCACTGCCTGGCCTTGGGCTCTGGCAGCCATCATCTCCCCACAGGGAAAAAGCTCTCCAGGTGGTCAGGGCCAGTACCTGAAATTCGGTGCGGCCTCCAGAGCTGTGGTGATGACCCTCTCAGGCCACTTATTGGCCATGAGGACAAGGAGGGAGTGCAAGGTGTTAGCGCATGTAGTGTTTTTCTCGTTACAGTAGAGAAAGATGTGTCTCACCACCTTTGGCACCTGCGGGGAACACGGGTCAGGGTGGTGCTGCTGTATCTTGGGCTGCCCTGCCCATCCCTCTGTCAGGATTTAAATAATGCAGTTAACCCTTCTCAAAGCACCGCCAAAGAGGGAAATTCACATAAGATAAGCCTCCACGCCAGGCACAGATGTGGCAAAAAGGAAGGTGTTAATTCCAGATGCGAACGCAGGTTTGGAATCAGCACCCTGGACGAAACGCCAGGCAAAAGCACAGACAGCAACAACAGCAAGAGCTGCAGGTGAGGCAGATCTGGCTAAGCTGCCTCAAGGTGGCTTCAGGAGCCTCCGTTTGGGAGGGATGGAGGCAGCAACCTGACAGGGCTCAAAGGCAAAGCAATCCCACCACAGGCCACTCACATCCGTCAGCCACATCTCAGGGGAATTCATGGTCTCCTCCAGAAACTCCACAGGCCCGCCCTGTTCGTGAGGTTGCAGCGTCCCAAGATCTCGATGGCCCCAAGGACAGCTCCCGTCCTCTCGTCTGGCCCGAGGTAGCTCCCAAAGGCCTGGGGCAGGAAGGAAGGGAGCAGAGGCCAGTGCCAGCCAGTGCCATTTTTCCCCCCTCATGTTTCCCACCCTTTTCCCCCTTCACGTTTCCCTCACTTTTCTCCCCTCACATTTCTTGTCCTTTTCTCCCCTCATGTTTCTCACCCTTTTCTCTCCTCACGTTTTCCGCCCTTTTCTCCCCTCACATTTCCCCTCTTTTCCCCCTCACGTTTCCCGCCCTTTTTCTCCCCTCACGCTTCCCGCCATTTTCCCCTCACGTTTCTCCCTTTTTCCCCTCACTTTTTCTTTTTCTTTTTCTATTCCTTTTCTCCCCTTACTTTCCCTTTTTTCCCCCTCATTTTCCACCCTTTTTTCTCCCCTCATATTTTCCGCCCTTTTTCTCCCCTCACGTTTCCCACCTTTTTTTTTCCCCTCACTTTCCTTCTTTTTCCCACCATTTTCCCCCTTGTGTTTCCCGCCCTTTTTCTCCCATCGCATTTCCCCCACTTTTCTCCCCTCACGTCCCCCACCATTTTGTGCCCTCACATTTCCCACCCTTTCCTCCCATTTTTTGCCCACAACTTCTCACAATTCTCATTTCACCAGGGACATCCCCGCTGATTCTCTGCCCCTTTTTCACACACAAATCCCCCGCTGATGCCACAGGTGAGAGCCCCAGCAAGGTGGGATGGCTCCATACCTCAACTTTCAGGGCCCTGGACGTGTTCACCCAGGAGAAGACCTCAGCTTCCCAGTGTTCTGGGGGCTCGACATGACTCTCTGACACGTCACCTAAAAAGAGGACATGGTGGCACCCACACCAAGAACCAGGGGCCATCACAAGGCCAAGAAAGACAAATACGTGGACATGGAGAATGCAGCCCGCCACAGCTTCTCTTACGTTTCTGCTCATAGAGGAACGCCATGAGGGTGCTGAGAGTTTCCAGCACCGCTGAGATTCTTTCTTGTGGCCTGAACAACTTGAAAAACAGATGGCCCAGCAGCTTCCCCAGGACTGGGATCTGGATCTCTTCTCTTTCAGCATCATCATCGTCCTCATCTTCCTCCAGCTGGGGGAGGCAGGAAGAAGAGCAGAAGGGCTCAGGTGAGGTCTGAAGGCAATTTTGGGGCTGTGGCTGTAGCAGGACACAGGCATGGAGGGTGAGCAGCCCTCACCTCCTTGGCGGCAGAGTCGACCAGCAAATGGCTCAGCATCTTAATCCTGCCTATGGCCCTCTCCTGCACTACTGCCATGTCACAGGACAGGTAATCCAGCAGAACCTGGGCACAGACACCACGCAGGTGAGAAGAAAAAGAAAAAGTTCTTTTGCTGATAACAAGTTATTAACTATCACTGCATGACCGATAAGAACTAATAACATCCCCTTGTGAGATGCTCCGCCCAGAGGGAGGAGCCAAGCATTTATAAGCCAGAAGTTCTAAAACACCAGCACAGCTTCTCCACTGGTTTCCCCAGAAAAAAACAGCAGCTGCCTCTTCTTCCACCAGATCTTCAGAAGAAGAATAAATCCTTTTCTACAAGAAAACAGAGCCCTGCTCCAACAGAACCACACCTGACGCTTCAGGAGGGCTGCAGCCACAATTCCAATTACGCTGCTACCAACGCAAGGTGTCAGGTTGAGTTCTGACTCTGTCCGCGTTGCTCTAGTGTCCTGCATTGTTTATTTTATCCTTTTTTTTTAAAGAACTGGTATTTCCTGCTTTTTTTTTTTTTTTTTTTTTTTTTGCCTGAGAGCCCTTAATTTAAAATTTATAGAAGAGAAAAGCCTCAAGCAAAGCCTGCAGGGCGTCTCCTCCTTTGGTAGGAGCCAGGAGAAGACTGGACACAAGCCCGAGCTCCGTTTCCTCCAGAGCGAGGAACACCTGGAGATGTTCCTTCCACCTTCCCCCCAGTCCACACCTCCAAGACGTCCTGCAGCATCTCGCTGCTGTTGAAGCCGGGAGAGCTGAGCACCATCACCTCCAGCATGGTGTCCATGGAGATCAGGGCCTGCAAGGAGGACAGAGAGCAACGGTCCTGGTTCTGCTGTGCCTCCCACCAGCAGGAGACTGATGTGGACTCGCAGTGTGAGGACAGGGACGCAGGAACTGTGTGCTGGGGGCACTGCTGGAAGCCAGCAAGGGATGGAGGAACGAGGGTTGGAAAGCGAAGCTGAGGCTCAATCTGCAGTCCAGGAGCAGCCCAGAAGGTCTGGAGGCTCCTGCAGTTCTCCCGGCACTCACCCGAGTACAGAGGGTGGCTTGCTGGCTGGGCATGGCCGAGCGTGGGCGAAGGAAAAAGACGCTGTTGAAGCAGAGTCTTAAAACCTTCTTGATGTCCAGCAGTGCCCCGATGGTGCTGCCGAGAGAGAGGGGGCCCAGTTGGACGCTGGCGATGGGAGCAGCACCTCGAGGTCTCCTGCAGCACCACCGGAGGTGCCGCGTTTCTCAATTCCCGTCGGAAAATGGGAATGGTGAGGGGGGGAAAAAGGGCGGGAAAAGTGAGAGGGGAAAAGGAGGGGTGGGAAGGGTCTGAGGGCCCTTGGGTCGGTACCTCAGGCCAGCAAAGGCCAGCATGGCGCGGCGCCGCAGCCGGCTGCAAATCTCATCCCTGGGCTCCAGATCCAGCACCATCTGCAGAGCACAGCCGGGCTGGAACGCGGCAGCTGCCAGCGCCCCGAGCCGTGCCCTGCCCTCATGGACCCCAAAAACGGAGCCCTGGACCCCAAAAATGGAGCCCTGGACCCCAAAAATGGAACTCTGGACCCCAAAACTGGAACCCTGAATCCCAAAAACAGAGCCCTGGACCCCAAAAACGGAGCCTGGGACCCCAAAAATGAAACCCTGGCCCCCAAAACTGGAACCCTGAATCCCAGAAATGGAGCCCTGGATCCCAAAAATGGAACCCTGGATCCCAAAACTGGAACCCTGGATCCCAAAAAGGGACCCCTGGACCCCAAAAGGGACTAACCAAAATACCAAAAACCTGGCCAGAGCTGACCAAAACGGGACTGAACCCAAAAAGGACCCTGAACCCCAAATGGAGAACTGGAACTGGAACTGGAGCCCAAAATGGAGCCCTGAACCCCAAAAACGGACCCCTGAACCCCAAAAATGGACCCCTGAACCCCAAAAATGGAGCCCTAGACCCCAAAAATGGAGCCCTGTCCCAAAAGGGACACTTGAATCCCAAAATGGACCCCTGAACCCAAAAATGGAGCCCTGGATCCCAAAAATGGAGCCCTGGACCCCAAAAAGGAACCCTGGACCCCAAAAATGGAACCCTGAAAAAGGGACCGGGCGAGAATTCTGAACCCAAGGGACCCTGAACCCCCAAAAATGGACCCCTGAATCCCAAAAATGGACCCCTGGACCCCAAAAATGGAACCCAACACCCCTGAACCCCAAAAGAGGACCCCGGGATCCTGGGAATTCCCTGGACGCCAAAAATGGAGCCCTGAATCCCAAAAATGGAACTCTGAACCTTAAAAATGGACCCCTGAACTCAAAAATGGAGCTCTGGACCCCAGAAATGGAGCCCAAGACCCCTCTGAACCTCAAAAGAGGACCCTGAGATCCTAGGAATTCCCTGGAGCCCAAAAATGGAGCCCTGAATCCCAAAAATGGAACTCTGAACCTTAAAAATGGAGCCCTGAACTCAAAAAATGGAGCCTGAACCCCAAAAAGGGACCCCAGGGTCCTGAGAATCCCCTGAACCCCAAAAAGGGACCCCTGAAACCCAAAAGGCACCCCAACACCCCCTGAACCCCCAAAATGGAGCCCTGGACCCCAAAAATGGAGCCCTGGACCCCAGAAATGGACCCCAACACCCCTGAACCCCAAAATGGAGCCCTGGACCCCCAAAATGGAGCCCTGAACCCCAATGCCCTGGGGATAACGAGGGTCCGTGCCCCCCTCACCTGCATCACCTCCACCAGGTTGTGTCTGCTGCAGAAATCCTTCAGGTCCTCGGAGAAGTCGTGCAGTATGGCGAGTCTGCACAGTATGGCGATGCTGTGGAGGAACTCCTCCTTCTGCTCCTCATCCTGGAACTGGGAGGGGGGACAGGCACAGTGACAATGGGGCAGCGCGAGGACGCGCGGAGCCCCGGGGCAGCAGAGCCGGCGCCCCCCAGCCAGGCCCAGCCGTCACCCAGCGTCGGTACCTTGGTGGGGTCGGTGGCGAAGTCGTGGATGAACTCCACGTAATGCCGTGCATAAGCGGGTATCCAGCTGTCATCTAGCAAAGAGGGAGAGAAGGGAGACACTCAGGGGGAGAGGAAGGCGTCGCCCTGTTTTTTTTTAAAATTTTCTAGGCCCCTGGTTTTTTAGATTTTCTAGGCCTGGTTTTAAATTTTCTAGGCCCCTTTTTTTTTAAGATTTTCTAGGCCCCTGTTTTTTTAAGATTTTCTAGGCCTTCTGATGTGGACGTTCTTGTGGTGGACTTTTCTCAGGCACTTTCTGTAAACAGCTGATTGTTTTGTCTTCTTTTATGGAGGAGGGGAAAGTTGATGGGCTGATGGTTTAACCAGCGTCATCGGAGAGGTGTCGCTGTCACCCTCCAACCTGCTGTCGCTTTTGGGAAACTATAAATTTTGGAGTCAGAGAATAAACTTCCTCTTTCTCCCTTCACCTGGAGAACCGCGGTGCGCTTGCAGCCTTGCGTGCCCGATAGCGAGAGGGAGGAGCAGAAAATGGGTTCCCTTTGCTGCTGCGGCCCAGCCCTGCCCATTCCCTCAGGGCCCCTCACTCACTGAGCTGTTCCACCATGACCATCTCGGTGCCCTCCGCCGCAGATCCGCTCTTTCTAGGAGCCTCCGCCTTCTCCCAGCCCGCCTTGGGCTGCCTTGGAGATGTCTCCTCCATCCTACAGAAGGAAGGACGGCTAGAGGGAAGGGCGGTAAACGCAGTCGGGTGAAAATGGGATGAATTCGGGGCAAAACGTGAGCTGTGCTGGCGGGTTTGTCGCCAGCAGCGCACTCCCGTCCTGTCTGGTCGCTGTCCAAACGGACACTGAGGGTTGGCAGTTGCCGTCGTGTCGACGTGGTGACACGGAACGTGTCGCCGGCCCTTTGTGACACCCCAGCGTTCCCCCGCTGAACGTTCCACGCGCGGATTCCTTCCCCTCTGAGGCGGGGGATGGAGAGCCGCAGGGGGAAAAAAAAAATGAAAGGTCACGGGTTGAGTTGAGAATAATTTATTAAAAGCAGCGATGAAATGGAGAAAGAGTTCTGAGCTGTCAGAGGTTGAGGATGGAAAAAAGACCAAGGGTGGTGATGGCGGCGAGGGGGATGGACATGGAGACAGCCAGGAGTGGAAGACTTGAGGGGAAAAGCCAATTTGGGGAGGGAAATATGAGGGGAGAAAAAGGCAGGAGCAAAATGAGGGAAAGGTGAGGGGAAAAAATGTCGGGAAACGTGAGGGGGAGAAAATGGTGGGAAGTGTGAGGGGAGAAAAGCGGGGGAAACATGAGGGGAGAAAAAGATGGGAAACATGAGGGGAAAAAAAGGCGGAAAATGTGAGGTAAAAATATGGGAATTTTGAGGGGAAAAAGAGTGGAAAAAGTGATGGCACAAAATGGTGGGAAAGGTGAGGGGAAAAATGGCAGGAAACGTGAGGGGGGGCAGGAAACGTGAGGGGGGAAAGAGTGGGAAATGTGGGGGGAAAAAGGCAAAAAACGTGAGGTAAAAATGAGAAATGTGAGGGAAAAATGGTGGAAAAAAATGTGAGAGGAAAAAATGTTTGGAAATGTGAGGGGAGAAAAGGGCAGGAAACGTGAGGAGAGAAGGGCATGAAACGTGAGGGGGGAAAAGGCAGAAAATATGAGGTAAAAAATGGGAAATGTGGGGGAAAATAGGGTGGGGAAAGTGAGAGGGAAAAATGGTGGGAAACCTTTTTTGGCGTGAGGATAAATTTGGGGTGCAGGAAGGGAATGTGGGGGCTTGGGAGCAGGACTTGGGATTTCCTCAAGGGGGAAAATTTGGATTAAGGGGGAAAAAGAGGGGGAGTGGGGCAGAAAAGGGAATTTTTGGCTGAGGAAGGGACATCCCCCAGGGGAAAATTGGGGTTTTAGGGTGAGAATTGGGAGATTCCCCCCCCTTTTCTACCATATTTTATGACATGTTGTAGGTGTGGTTAAGACCTTTTAATTATTCCCAAGGCTCTGTGAGGGTTTTTTTTTTGGGGGAAAGGGGGAAATTTGGGGGTCAGAAAGGGGTAGGGGGTATTTGGGAGGGGTCTGGAGGGGATTTTGGGGGAAAATAGGGGCAGGACCAGGGGGGTAATTGAGGAG
Source organism: Camarhynchus parvulus (assembly GCF_901933205.1). NCBI lineage: Eukaryota > Metazoa > Chordata > Aves > Passeriformes > Thraupidae > Camarhynchus > Camarhynchus parvulus. The sequence continues at coordinate 12,328 of NW_022148372.1, forward strand.
GGGGGAATGGGATTGGGGAGGGCATAAAATTTGGGGGGATTGTGGAAAAATAAGGGGTCAGGTTTTGGGGGGGGGGTCAGATGACTTGAGGGGGGCTCTCAAACCCTCAAACCCCTCACTCCCCTTTGGAACTTCCTGGGACCCTCCAATCTCCTCCAAAATGCATCCAGAACCCCCAAAATCCCCTCAGGAACCCCCAAAATCCGCTCCGAACCTCCCCAAAATATCAAAGACCTCCCAAAATCCCCCTTGGGACCTCCCAAAATGCACCTGGGATCCCCAAAATCCCCTCGGGACTCCCCAAAACCCCTCGGGACCTCCCAAACACACCAAGGACCCCCCAATATCCCCTCAGGACCCCCCAAAATGCACCAACGATCCCCAAAATCCCCTCGGCACCCCCAAAAAGCAACCGGGACCCCCAAATCCCCTCAGAACCCCCCAAAATCCCCTCCTGAAACCCCCAAAATCCCCTCGGGACCCCCCAAAAATTTTCGGGGTAGAAAATCCCCTCGGGACCTCCCAAACCGCTCTCAGGACCCCCTAAAATCCCCTCAGGCCCCCCAAAATCCCCTCGGGACCCCCAAATCCCCTCAGGCCCCCCAAAATCGCCTCGGGACCCCCCAAAATCCCCTGGGGAACACCAAAATCCTCTCAGGACCCCCAAAATCCCCTTAGGACCCCCAAAATCGCCTCGGGACCCCCAAATCCCCTCAGGCCCCCCAAAATCCCCTCGGGACCTCCCAGACACACCCAAAGGACCTCCCCAAGCCTCCTCAGGGACCAAACCCAGGACCAACCCTCAGGACCCCCCAAAATCCCCTCGGGACCTCCCAAACCGTTCTCAGGACCCCCCAAAATCCCCTCAGGCCCCCCAAAATCCCCTCCGGAAACCCCCAAACCGCCCCCGCCTCCAGGGGGCGTGGCCTGCTTTAATATATTCAAACCCCGCCCCCGTGCGCGGGCGCATCATTCCAATACGGAACGGAAAGGGGGCGTGGCCAAACTGGAGGCGTGGTCTAGCGGAGGGAGGGGCGGTTGCGATTGGGCGTGGTTGAGCGTGGGGGGGGCGTGGTTACATCATGGAGGCGTGGTTACGCTGGCGGCGTCGCCTGGCAACGGCGCGCGGCGCGGGTCCTCCCACCCGGTAGGCGGTGCTACCCGTCATGCACCGCGCGGCCACGCCCCCCAGCGGAGGGAGCGGAGGAGCCGCGGTAAAATGGCGGCCGGGCCCGGGCGGGGGTCGGGGGGATTTGGGGCGGTTCTGGGGGGTCCTGAGGGGGTCCGGAATGGACGGGGCGTGAGGGGAAATTCGGGGTGGGGAGAAAGGAGAAAAGGGAGTTCGAGGTGGTTTGGGGCGGGAACGGCGGCGTTGGGGGGGGGGATTCGGGGGGCGGGAGGGGGCGGGGGGAGATGGGGAGGGGGCGTGAGGGGAGGAGGGAGCTGAGGGGATTTGGGGGAGATTGAGGGGATTTAGGGGCTAGTGAGGGGATTTGGGGATTCGGGGCCGAAAAGGGGGGATTTGGGGGAGATTGAGGGGGTTTGGGGGAGATTTGGGGGAGATTGAGGGGATTTAGGGGCTAGTGAGGGGATTTGGGGTGGGATTTGGGGATTCGGGGCCGAAAAGGGAGGTTTGGGGGAGATTGAGGGGGTTTGGGGGTTCTGGAAGGGATTTTGGGGAAGAAAAGGAGGATTTGGGGTGGGATCAGGAATTTGGAGGTTCTGGGAAGGATTTGGGGTTAAAAAAGGAGGATTTGGGGTGGGATGGGGAATTTGGGGTTCTGGAAGGGATTTGGGGTAAGAAAATTAGGATTTGGGAGTTCTGGAAGGGATTTTGGGGAAGAAAAGGAGGATTTGGGGTGGGATGGGGAATTTGGGGGTTTTGGGAGGGATTTGGGGGTAGAAAAGGAGGATTTGGGGTGGGATGGGGAATTTGGGGTAAAAAAAGGATTTGGGGTTCGGGGAGGGGATTTGGTGGTTCTGGAAGGGATTTGGGGTGTGAGGAGGGGATTTGGGGTAGAAAAAGGAGGCTTTGGGGTGGGATGGGGAATTTGGAGGTTCTGGGAAGGATTTGGGGAAAAAAGGAGGATTTGGGGTTCGGGGAGGGGATTTGGGATGTGGGGAGGGGATTTAGGGGTTCTGGAAGGATTTGGGGTCAAAAAAGGAGGATTTGGGGTGGGATTTGGGATATTTGGGGGGTTTGGGAGGGAGAGGAGAATTTTAGGATTGGGATTTTGGGGTAAAAATTGAGAATTTTGGGGAGAAATTGAGGATTTTGGGTTAAAAATGGGGATTGGGGCAGGATTTGGGATATTTGGGGGGTTTAGGACAGGAAGGAGAATTTTAGGATTGGGATTTTGGGGAGAAATTGAGGGTTTTGGGATAAAAATGAGGAGCAAAGGTGAGATTTGGGGTTTAGTACAAGGATGAGAATTTTGGGGCAAGAATTGAGGATTTTGAGAGCAAAAAAAGGAAAATTTAGGCTGGAAAAAAAAAGGGAAAATTGGGAATTCGAGCAGAGGGAGAAATTGGGGTAGAAAATCCCAATTTGGGTAGAAAATCCCAATTTGGGATACAAAATCCCAATTTTGGGTACAAAATCCCAATTTTGGGGTAGAAAATCCCAATTTTGGGAATAGAAAATCCCAATTTTGGGATGGAAATTGCCATTTTTGGGTACAAAACCCCAATTTTGGGGTAGAAAAATCCCAATTTGGGGTAGAAAACCCCAATTTTGGGGTAGAAATTGCCATTTTTTTGGGTACAAAATCCCCATTTTGGGGTGGAAATTGCCATTTTTTTGGGTACAAAACCCCAATTTTGGGGTGGAAATTGCCATTTTTGGTTACAAAATCCCATTTTTTGGGTACAAAACCCCAATTTTGGGGTAGAAATTGCCATTTTTTTGGGTACAAAATCCCAATTTTGGGGTGGAAATTGCCATTTTTTTGGGTACAAAATCCCAATTTTGGGGTGGAAATTGCCATTTTTGGTTACAAAATCCCATTTTTGGGGTACAAACCCCAATTTTGGCGTGGAAATTGCCATTTTTTTGGGTACAAAATCCCAATTTTGGGGTGGAAATTGCCATTTTTTGGGTAGAAAACTCAATTTTGGGGTGGAAATTGCCATTTTTGGGTACAAAATCCCATTTTTTGGGTACAAACCCCAATTTTGGGGTAGAAAACCCCAATATGGGGTACAAGGACCCAATTTTGGGGTACAAAATCCCTGTTTTGGTGACAAAATCCCAATTTGGGGTACAAAATCCCAATTTTGGGGTGGAAATTGCGATTTTTGGGTACAAAATCCCAATTTGGGGTAGAAAACCCCAATTTTGGGGTAGAAAATCCCAATTTTGGGGTACAAAATCCCAATGTGGAGTACAAAACCCCAATTTTGGGGTACAAACCCCAATTTTGGGGTGGAAATTGCCATTTTTTGGGTACAAAATTCCATTTTTTAGGTACCAACCCCAATTTTGAGGTAGAAATTGCCATTTTTTTGGGTACAAAATCCCAATTTGGGGTACAACATCCCAATTTTGGGGTGGAAATTGCCATTTTTTGGGTACAAACCCCAATTTTGAGGTGGAAATTGCCAATTTTTGGGTACAAAATCCCAATTTTGGGGTGGAAATTGCCATTTTTTGGGTACAAACCCCAATTTTGGGGTGGAAATTGCCATTTTTTGGGTACAAAATCCCAATTTTGGGGTGGAAATTGCCATTTTTGGTTACAAAATCCCATTTTTTGGGTACAAAACCCCAATTTTGGGGTAGAAATTGCCATTTTTTTGGGTACAAACCCCAATTTTGGGGTGGAAATTGCCATTTTTTTGGGTAGAAAATCCCAATTTTGGGGTAGAAAATCCCAATTTGGGGTACAAGGGCCCAATTTTGGGGTAGAAAACCCCAATTTTGGGGTGGCAATTGCCATTTTTTGGGTACAAAATCCCATTTTTGGGGTCCAAACCCCGATTTTGGGGTGGCAATTGCCATTTTTTGGGTACAAAATCCCATTTTTGGGGTACAAACCCCGATTTTGGGGTGGCAATTGCCATTTTTGGGGTACAAAACCCCATTTTTGGGGTCCAAACCCCGATTTTGGGGTGGCAATTGCCATTTTTGGGGTACAAAATCCCATTTTTGGGGTACAAACCCCGATTTTGGGGTGGCAATTGCCATTTTTTGGGTACAAAATCCCAATTTGGGGTACAACATCCCGAATTTTGGGGTGGCAATTGCCATTTTTTGGGTACAAAATCCCATTTTTGGGTCCCAAACCCCGGTTTTGGGGTGGCAATTGCCATTTTTTGGGTACAAAATCCCATTTTTGGGTCCAAACCCCGGTTTTGGGGTGGCAATTGCCATTTTCCCCTTGCAGGCCGGCGCCGTCCATGGAGGAGGAGGAGAAGCCCCCCCGGGGGGGGGAGGACCCGGCGGGGCCGGGCGAGGACGGGCGGGGGAGGGGAGCCGGGGGAGCCCCCCCGGAACCTGAGGGGTCCCTGCGGCCCAGCCAGGGGCTGCTGGTGAGACTGGGGGGAATGGGAGGGACTGGGAGGGACTGGGGGACTGGGGGAAACTGGGGGAATGGGAGGGACTGGGAGGGGGACTGGGGGACTGGGGGGAACTGGGGGAATGGGAGGGACTGGGGGGGACTGGGGGGACTGGGAGGGACTGGTGAGACTGGGAGGACTGGGAGGGAGATTGGGGGGTATTGGTGAGACTGAGAGGGACTGGGATGGACTGGGGGACTGGGAGGGGAACTGGGATGGACTGAGAGGGACTGGGAGGGACTGGGAGGGACTGGAAGCAAACTGGGATGGACTGGGAGGAAGATTGGGGGGCTGCTGGTGAGACTGGGAGGGACTGGGGGGAATGGGAGGGGACTGGGAGGGACTGGGAGCAAACTGGGATGGACTGGGAGGGAAACTGGGGGACTGGGAGGGACTGGGGGGAACTGGGAGAGAGATTGGGGGGTACTGGTGAGACTGGGAGGGAGTGGGAGGGATTGGGGGGACTGGGAGGGACTGGGATGAAGTGGGGGGGAGATTGGGGGGTACTGGTGAGACTGGGAGGGAATGGGGGGGAACTGGGATGGACTGAGGGGGACTGGGAGGGAGATTGGGGGGCACTGGGAGGGACTGGGGGGAACGATGAGACTGGGGGGAAACGGGGGGAAATTGGGGGGTACTGGTGAGACTGGGGGGGACTGGGATGGACTGGGAGGGACTGGGAGGGAGATTGGAGGGGAACTGGTAACACTGGGAGGGACTGGGAGGGAGATTGGGGGGTACTGGTGAGACTGGGATGGACTGGGAGGGAGTGGGAGGGAAACTGGGAGGGGGCTGGATGGCTACTGGTGGGACTGGGAGGAACTGATGAGACTGGGAGGGAGATTGAGGGGAACTGGGAGGGACTGGGGGGCTACTGGTGAGACTGGGAGGGCACTGGGAAGGACTGGGAGGGAGATTGAGGGGACTGGGGGGGACTGGGATGGAGTGGGAGGGACTGGGAGGGAACTGGTGAGACTGGGGGGGACTGGGAGGGAGACTGAGGGGCTACTGGTGAGACTGGGATGGACTGGGAGCAAACTGGGAGGGAGTGGGAGGGGACTGGGGGGCTACTGGTGAGACTGGGATGGACTGGGAGGGACTAGGGGGGACTAGGGGAGATACTGGTTAGACTGGGAGGGAACTGGTGAGACTGGGAGGGACTGGGAGGGGACTGGGGAGCTACTGGTGAGACTGGGAGGGACTGGGAGGGAACTGGTGAGACTGGGAGGGACTGGGAGGGGACTGGGGAGCTACTGGTGAGACTGGGAGGGACTGGGACCTCCCTGAGGGGGTTTTGGGGGGGGTTGGGGTGGTTTTCGGGGGGCTGGGATCCCCTTGAAGGGTTTTTGGGGTGGTTTCGGGTTGGTTTTGGGGGAGACTGGGGGGCTGGGACCCCCTCAGAGGGGTTTGGGGGCAGATTTGGGGGGTCCTGGGAACCCCCTGAGGGGGTTTTGGGGTGGGGGTTGGGAGGGGTTGGGGTATTTTTGGGGTGGTTTTAGGGTATTTTTGGGGTGATCTGGGGCACTTTGAGGGTATTTTTGGGATATTTTGGGGGTGTTTTTAGGGTATTTTTATGGTATGTTGGGGTTGGTTTTGGGGTATTTTTGGGGTGGCTTGGGTTTTAGGGTATTTTAGGGTATTTTGGGGGTATTTTTGGGGTGGTTTTGGTGCTATTTTTGGGGTTATTTTGGGTTGGTTTAGGGTAGCTTTGGGATGGTTTGGGGTGGTTTAGGGTATTTTGGGGATGTTTTCGGGTATTTTGGGGCCATTTTGGGGGTATTTTTTGTGTTTTGGGTGTTTTTGGGATATTTTTAGGGTGGTTTTGGGGTGGTTTTAGGGCAGTTTTGGGGTATTTTGGGGGTATTTTTTGGGGTGTTTTTAGGGTGCTTTGGGGTGTTTTGGGGGTATTTTTTGGGTGGTTTTAGGGTAGTTTTGGGGTATTTTGGGGGCATTTTTTTGAGTTTTTAGGGTACTTTGGGGCAGTTTTGGGGTATTTGGGGGGTATTTTGGGGGGTGGTTTTAGGGTACTTTGGGGTATTTTGGGGTGGTTTTAGGGTAATTTTGGGGCAGTTTTGGGGGGCATTTTTTGGGGTGTTTTTAGGGTACTCTCGGGTATTTGGGGGTATTTTTGGGGGTGTTTTTGGGGGTATTTTTTGGGGTGTTTTAAGGGTTTTAGGGTAGTTTTGGGGTATTTTTGGGGGTATTTTGGGGGGTATTTTTTTGGGTGGTTTTAGGGTATTTTTGGGGTAGTTTGGGGGTATTTTGGGGGTATTTTTTGGGTGGTTTTTAGGGTATTTTGGGGGTATTTTTGGGGTGGTTTTAGGGGGGTATTTGGGGTATTTTTTGAGGTATTTTTGGGGTGTTTTTAGGGTGCTTTGGGGTATTTTGGGGGTATTTTGGGGTGTTTTTAGGGTATTTTGGGGTGTTTTGGGGGTATTTTTGCCCCCGAGGCTGCCATGTCTCCCCTCCCCCACAGAAGGCCCTGCAGCGCCTGGTGAGTGGCGCCTTCACCTGGGGACAAGGTGAGGGGGGGGCGGTGCCACCTGGGGGTCCCCAGTGTCACCCAGTGTCACCTGCGGGGGTCCTGGGGGTCCCCAGTGTCACCTGTGGCACCTGGGGGGGTCCTGGAGGTGTCCCAATGTCACCTGGGGGGGTCCCAGTGTCACCTGGTGTCACCTGGGGGGGTCCTAGTGTCACCTGGGGATGTCCCCAGTGTCACCCAGTGTCACCTGGGGGGTCCTGGGGGTGTCCCAATGTCACCTGTGTCACCTGGGGGGGTCCCAATGTCACCTGGGGACAAGGTGAGGGGGGGGCGGTGGCACCTGGGAGGGTCCCAGTGCCACCTGGGGATGTCCCCAGTGTCACCCAGTGTCACCTGAGGGGGCCCCAGTGCTGTGTCACTGGGGGTCGGGGTCCCCAGTGTACCTGGGGGTCCTGGGGGCCCGTGTCCCTGGGGGCCCTGGGGACCCCAATGTCACCTGTGTCACCTGGAGGGGTCCCAATGTCGCCTGTGTCACCTGGGGGCTCCTGGTGTCACCTGGGGGGGGTCCTGGAGGGGTCCCATTGTCACCTGGTGTCACCTGAGGGGCCCCAGTGTCACCTGTGTTACTTGGGGGGGTCCTGGGGGTTTCCCCAATGTCACCTGGGGGGTCCTGGGGGTCCCAGTGTCACCTGGGGACAAGGTGAGGGAGGGCGGTGCCACCTGGGGGGTCCCCAATGTCACCTGTGGCACCTCGGGGGGTCCCCAGTGTCACATGGGGGGGTCTAGGCCACCTGAGGGGAGGGGTGGTGTCACCTGGTGTCACTTGGCGGGTCCTGGTGTCCCCTGGGTGTCCCCAATGTCCCCTGTGTGTCTCAGGTGTCCCCTGGGTGTCCCCAATGTCCCCTGTGTGTCTCAGGTGTCCCCTGGGTGTCCCCTGGGTGTCCCCAATGTCCCCTGGGTGTCCCCAATGTCCCCTGTGTGTCTCAGGTGTCCCCTGGGTGTCCCCAATGTCCCCAATGTCCCCTGGGTGTCCCCTGGGTGTCCCCAATGTCCCCTGTGTGTCTCAGGTGTCCCCTGGGTGTCCCCAGACCCCCCCCTGAAGCCCCCCCGGCAGCGCTGGTGTTGGGGACCCCGGCCCGAGGGCCGCCCGGTGAGTGACCAGTTCACACCAGTTCAAACCAGTTCAGCATCCCCGTCCCTCCCAGTCCATCCCAGTCCCTCCCAGTTCATCCCAGTCCCTCCCAGTCCATCCCAGTTCATCCCAGTCCATCCCAGTCCATCCCAGTCCATCCCATTTTATCCCAGATCCCTCCCAGTGCCCTCCCAGTCTCTCCCAGTATATCCCAGTTCATTTCCCAGTCCCTCCCAGTTCATCCCAATCCCATCCCAGTCCCTCCCAGTCCCTCCCAGTATATCGCAGTCCATCCCAGTATACCCCAGTATATCCCAGTATATCCCAGTTCCCTCCCAGTATATCCCAGTGCTCCCAGTCCCTCCCAATCCCCTCCCAGTCCCTTCCAGTCCCTCCCAGTCCCTCCCAGTCCCTTCCAGTCCCTCCCAGTCCCTCCCAGTCCCTCCCAGTCCATCCCAGTCCCTCCCAGTCCCTCCCAGTCCCTCCCAGTCCATCCCAGTCCTTCCCAGTCCCTCCCAGTCCCTCCCAGTATACCCCAGTTCCCTCCCAGTCCCTCCCAGTATATTGCAGTCCCTCCCAGTCCCTCCCAGTCCCTCCCAGTATACCCCAGTTCCCTCCCAGTCCCTCCCAGTATATTGCAGTCCCTCCCAGTCCATCCCAGTCCATCCCAGTCCCCCCCACCCCTCCCAGTATATCCCAGTCCCTCCCAGTCCCTCCCAGTCCCTCCCAGTCCCTCCCAGTCCATCCCAGTCCATCCCAGTCCCTCCCAGTCCCTCCCAGTCCCTCCCAGTCCGTGCTGACCCCGATCGATTTCCCCCCCCAGGTTTGGGAGCCCATGGGGGGCCCGGGGGGGGCCCTGGAGCAGCTGCAGCTCAGCAGGTGAGGGGGGGGGACCCCAAAAATGGGGAGGGGATCCCAGAATGTGGGGGGGATCCCAAAAATGGGGAGGGGAAGACACGAAAAATGGGGGGGGACTTTTGGGGTCACTTTTTGGGGTCCAGAGCTCCATTTTGGGGTCCAAGGCTCAATTTTTGGGGTTCAGAGGGGTCCAGGGCTCCATTTTCGGGGTCCAGGGCTCCATTTTCGGGGTCCATTTGTGGGGTCCAAGGCTCCGTTTTTGGGGTTCAGAGGGGTGCAGGGTTCCATTTTTTGTGTCCAGGGTCTAATTTCGGGGTCCAGAGCTCCATTTTCGGGGTGCAGAGCTCCATTTTTGGGCTGCAGGGCTCAATTTTTGGCGTCCAGGGCTCCATTTTTGGTGTCCAAGGTTCCATTTTTGGGCTCCAAGGCTCCATTTTCGGGCTCCATTTTCAGGCTCCATTTTTGGGCTCCATTTTTGGGCTTCAGGGTTCCATTTTTGGGGTTCAGAGGGGTCCAAGGCTCCATTTTGGGCTCCTAGGCTCCATTTTGGGCTCCAAGGCTCCATTTTCGGGGTCCAGGGCTCCATTTTGGGCTCCAAGGCTCCATTTTTGGGGTCCAAGGCTCCATTTTCGGGCTCCGTTTTTGGGGTCCATTTTTGGTGTCCAGGGCTCCGTTTTCGGGCTCCAGAGTTCCATTTTTGGGGTCCAAGGCTCCATTTTCGGGCTCCATTTTGGGCTTCAAGGCTCCATTTTTGGGGTCCAAGGCTCCATTTTCGGGCTCCATTTTGGGCTCCAAGGCTCCATTTTGGGGTTCAGAGCTCCATTTTCGGGCTCCATTTTGGGGTCCAAGGCTCCATTTTGGGCTCCAAGGCTCCATTTTGGGCTCCAAGGCTCCATTTTGGGGCTCCATTTTGGGCTCCAAGGCTCCGTTTTCGGGGCTCACCCCGTCCCTGTTGGGCCAGGGCCACGGAGCCTTTGAACCCAGGATCGAAGTTGGTGGCCCGAGGTTCGCGTGGCGGGCGGGGCTGGCGCGGCGGGGCTCCTGCGCCGGGAACGGCCCTGGAGGGCCCCCAAAGCAGGTGGGGGGGGGATTTGGGGGAATTTGGGGGGGGGATTTTGGGGCTTTGGGGGGATTTTTGGGGGGCTTTTGGGGATTTTTGGGGGATTTTTGGGGGCTTTTGGGGTTTTGGGGGATTTTGGGGCTTTTGGGGGGATTTTTGGGGATTTTTTGGGGGTTTTGGGGTTTTGGGGGAATTTTTGGGGGAGTTTTGGGATGGTTTGGGAAGATTTTGGGGGGTTCTGAAGAGGTTTGGGGGAATTTGGGTGGATTTTTTAGGGATTTTGGGGATTTTGGGGGGATTTTGAGGGGATTTGGGGGGGATTTTGGGGATTTTTGGGGTGATTTTGGGGGAATTTTTGGATGGATTTTTGGGGGGACTTGCGTGGATTTTCGTTGGGATTTCAGGGGTTTGGATGGATTTTGGGGGGATTTGGGTGGATTTTGGTTGGGATTTCAGAGGGTTTGGGGGGATTTTGGGGCTTTTGGGGGATTTTGGGGGAATTTTGGGGGATTTTGGGGATTTTGGGGGAATTTTTGGGGGATTTTTTGGGGGGTTTTGGGGGAATTTTTGGGGGAATTTTTGGGGAATTTTTGGGGGTTTTGGGGGAATTTTGGGGGAGTTTTGGGGGAATTTTGGGGGGAGTTTTGGGACTGTTTGGGAAGATTTTGGGGGGTTCTGAAGAGGTTTGGGGGGATTTGGGTGCATCTTTTGGTAATTTTGGGGATTTTTGGGGGTTTTGGGTGATTTTGGGGATTTTTGGGGTGATTTTGGGGAACGTTTTTGGATGGATTTTTGGGGGGACTTGGGTGGATTTTGGTTGGGATTTCAGGGGGTTTGGGGAGATTTTGGGGGGATTTGAGGAGGTTTGGGGGCTTTTGGGGGGGATTTGGGGAATTTTTTGGGGGGTTTTTGGGGAATTTTTGGGGGAGTTTTGGGATGGTTTGGGAAGATTTTTGGGGGGTTCTGAAGCGGTTTGGGGAGATTTTTGGGGGGATCTTGAGGGATTTGGGGGATTTTTGGAGTATTTTGGGGGGATTTTGGGGATTTTTGGGGGGTTTTGGGATGATTTTGGGGGAATTTTGGGAGGCTTTGGGTGGATTTTGGGGGAATTTTTGGATGGAGTTTTGGGGGGACTTGGGTGGATTTTGGTTGGGATTTCAGAGGGTTTGGGTGGATTTTGGGAGGTTTTGGGGGGATTTGGGGGAATTTTTTGGGGGGTTTTGGGGGTATTGGGGGAATTTTGGGGGAGTTTTGGGACTGTTTGGGAAGATTTTGTGGGGTTCTGAAGAGGTTTGGGGGGATTTGGGTGGATTTTTTAGGGATTTTGGGGGATTTGGGGGATTTTTGTGGTGATTTTGGGGATTTTTGGGGTGATTTTGGGGGAATTTTTGGATGGATTTTTGGAGGGACTTGCGTGGATTTTCGTTGGGATTTCAGAGGGTTTGGGTGGATTTTGGGAGGTTTTGGGGAATTTTTGGGGAATTTTTTGGGGGGGTTTGGGGGAATTTTTGGGGGAGTTTTGGGGGGTTCTGAAGAGGTTTGGGGGGATTTGGGTGGATTTTTTAGGGATTTTGGGGAGATTTTCGGGATTTTTGGGGGATTTTGAGGGGTTTGGGGGGAATTTTGGGAGGCTTTGGGTGATTTTGGGGGAATTTTGGGTGGATTTTTGGGGGGACTTGGGTGGATTTTCGTTGGGATTTCAGAGGGTTTGGGTGGATTTGGGGGGAATTTTTGGGGGAGTTTTGGGACGGTTTGGGAAGATTTTGGGGGGTTCTGAAGAGGTTTGGGGGATTTGGGTGGATTTTGGGAAGGTTGGGATGGATTTTGGGGGGATTTGATGACATTTTGGGGTGATTTGGGGGGAATTTTGGGAGGCTTTGGGTGAATTTTGGGGGATTTGGGTGGATTTTGGCTTTGGGAATTTTTGGGGGGTTTTGGGACGGTTTGGGAAGATTTTGGGGGGTTCTGAAGAGGTTTGGGATGGTTTGGGGTGATTTTGTGGTGATTTTGGGGGCTCTGAAGAGGTTTGGGGGGATTTGGGTGGATTTTGGGGGGTTGGGATGGATTTGGGGATTTAATGAGATTTTGGGGTGATTTGGGGGGGAGTTTGGTTGGATTTTGGGGGAATTTTTGGATGGAGTTTTGGGGGGACTTGAGTGGATTTCGGTTGGGATTTCAGAGGGTTTGGGTGGATTTTGGGGGGATTTTGGGGGTTTGGAAAGGATTTGGGGGTTTTGGGAGGTTTGGGGGAGATTTTGGGGCGTTTGGGTGGATTTTGAGGGGCTTTGGGAAGGATTTTGAGGGGATTTGAGGAGGATTTGGGTGGATTTTGGTTGAGATTTCAGAGGGTTTGTGGAGGTTTTGGGGGATTTGAGGAGGTTTTGGGGACATTTTGAGGAGATTTTGGGGGGGTTTGGAAAGGATTTGGGGGTTTACGGGGGATTTGGGGAGGTTTTGGGGTAATTTCGGGGGGTTTGGGTGGATTTTTGGGGTGGTTTTGGGAAGGATTTTGGGGGCATTTGAGGGGGATTTTGGTTGTAATTTTTTGAAGGGATATTTATAGGATTTAGTGTGCAAATGGGGG
>NW_022148373.1:0-25000 GCF_901933205.1 Camarhynchus parvulus
GATACACCGTGTCATGGAAAGAGTGGAGAAAGATGCCAGCACAGGTGGTGGGATACTCTTTTAGGTGGTCTCCTACTGCCACGGGTGTCCTGAACAGCGTGTGTCATCCCATTGTTATCCTTTTGATACCAATTCTGTTTGGTTTTATTTTATCAGCAGTCCTATTCGTTATGAATTGGAGCATGAAACAGCTGACAAGACTGATATCTATAGTTAATGCACACAGCTTGGCTGATGTCCTCTACACTGTGGACATCCCCAAGACTTTGACACAAGGCACTTATGAATGAAGCATATGTGTTTTTGAGAAATCCTTAATTTCCATTTATGATTTTGTGAGAATTACTTTCAATTTTTAGTGAATTGTTTTAGAAAATCAATTTTTAAAGTTAATGCTTGTATTATGATTTGTTTATTGCTTTTGCTTTTGATTATTTGTGACTTGTTTTAACCATTTGAAAATTGTTATAAAAGTAATATTGTTTTATTAATCAACCATTTGTGAAAATTGTTATGATAATCAATCTTAATTATGTTTCTTTATTGTTTACCTTTCCCCCTCCTTTTCCTATCCTTTCTTTTCCTTCTCTCTCTCTCTTTTTCCTCTCTTTCTGTCACCCCTATTTTTCCGGGTTATACTACCAACGTACAGCGAGTTCTGCAGACTCATCAACGACACTCCAGAGTTCTGCTGATGAAGATCCCTCAAGGCAATCGTGAGTCACGGGGTCGTGTGAGAGTCTGTCCGAATTTTCCCTCATCTGCCTCACGATCGTCACTGGGGGACCACTGAAGAGAAGACCCCCCCTGTCTTAAATCTCTGGCTCCAAAGGAGAAAGTCATGTGCCTGAGACCTGAGAGCGTTGCTAAGCCATTGTTTTCACAGGTGTTGTTTGCTGGATGCTACACTGAGCCCAATGAGAAGAAGAAGGGAGCACCGTGCCCTTTTTGCAACAACAGCCTTGGGAGCTGTCCCACCTCTCGGCCTGGCTGGACTTCTCCTGAGTTCTGGGTGGTCTCCCACAGAAGACCCTCACCTGTTTTCCAACCACCGTGACAGACAGACTGAGATGTAAGGAGCCTCTCCATCAAGGACTGAGACATGAAACCCCCATGTGAAAAGGCCCCTCTGCTCCTTCCAAGGGCTGGGACTGAAACCCCCAGCCCGGGGCAGGTGTGTGGGGGAGGCAAGCTGACCAAAGCGAGATGTTTGCCTGCAGGTTGTGACCGCTGGACCATGAGAACAATGGCTCTTGCTCATTGCTGAGAACATGGACTGCCTGTTACATCTATTCCTTATTGTATCTGTTTCCCCCCCCTCACAATTTTCAATAATAAAAACCTCTGAGTTAGCGAGAGATTTTGAGATCTCCCCGACGTAACAGGTGGATCCTTGACTGGACTGGACCAAAGCACTTCATCTCTACATTGGTAGCTATATCCCCTCTCTCTCCCCTCTCTCTCTTTCTCTATCTTTTTGTCTGCCTTAATCCCTCTATCGCATTTTTGCTGTGGTAATTTCAATAAAACTGCATTTGTTTTGATTATCACTGCAAACCCCATTGTACTGTGTCGGTTCTTTTGCACCTGGAGATCGCTCCTACAAACCATCAGGTCATCCGTTCACTAGGATGGATCCTGACAGAGCAACTGAGGGAAACTGGGATGATGCTGCAAGCAAACTGGAGGAACTGGGAAGGAATGGATGCCTGCTGGAGGCAACTGGGATATTTTGGGCATGACTGGGGGATCATACTGGGATAACTAACACCTTACTGGGGCCACTGGCAGTGTCTGGAAGTGACTACAGACATGCTGGGCAAAACTGGGATATACTGGGAGTGTCTGGAACCACACTGGGGGGACTGGAACCACACAGGGAACAACCGGGACCATGCTGGGGAAAACTGGGAGCACAATGGGGGCAACTGGGCGTGAGTGGGATCATACTGGGAGGGACTGGGATCATACGGGGAGTGACTGAGACTAGAGCAGGGACAACTGGGTTTAACTGGGACCATACTGGGAGTGTCTGTACCCATAGTGGAGTGATGGAAGCAGACTGGGAACAGCTGGGCCCATGCTGGGAGCAACTGGGATCACTCTGGGGGCACTGGCATCAGACTTGGAGTGACTGGGAGCAACTGGAATGGTGCTGAAAGCAACTGGGAAGAGGTGGGAGTGACTGGGAACACGCTGGAAGCAACTGGGATTAACTGGGAGAGACAGGGAGTCACTGGGATCATACTGGAGGCTACTGGGGGTAATGCTGGCATTGACAGGGAGCAACTGGGATCACACTGGAGGCACTGGAATTGTACTGGGAGTGCCTGGGAGCAACTGGGATTAGACTGCGAGTGACTGGGATCATACTGGGAGTGGCTACAATCATACTGGGAGCAGAGTGGGTGTGATTGGACCCTGACTGGGGGTTACTGGGAGCTACCAGGCCCATGCTGGGAGCCAACTGGGGACATAATTAGAGGAACTGGGAGCAACTGGGATAAAACTGGGGGCAAGTGAACAACGCTGAGGTGACTGGGAGTGCCTGGCAATGACTGCCAGGATGTTCAGGGCAACTGGGATATACTGGGAGGGTCTGAGACCATATGGTTGTGGGACTGGGACCAGACTGGGAGCGACTGGGAATGTGCTGGGGGAACTGGGAACACACTGGGGGCAAGTGGGAGTGACTGGGGCCCTGCTGGGAGAGACTGGGATCATACTGGGAGTGCCTAAGACTATGCTAGGGACAACTGGGAGAACTGGTTCAGCCGTCCTGGTCCGGATGGTCCCAGTCCATATTTAATCCAAGTCCATATTTGATCCTAGTTTATATAATCTCAGTCCAGTTTATCTCAGTCTGTAGGATCCCAGTCCATATTTGATCCCAGTCCATACTTGATCCCAGTCCAGTTTATCCTAGTCTGTATGGTCCCAATCCATAGGATCCCAATCTACAGGATCCCAGTCCATATTTGATCCAGTCTATATAATCTCTGTCTACTTTATCCCAGTCAGGATTATCCCAGTCCACATTTGATCCCAGCCCATATTTGATCCCAGTCCATATTTGATCCCAGTCCATACTTTATCCCAGTCCCTATTTGATCCCAGTCTGTATGGTCCCAATCCATAGGATCCCAATCCACAGGATCCCAGTCCATATTTGATCCCAGTCCATATTTGACGCCAGTCAATATTAGATCCCAGTCCATGTTTGATCTGCGTTCCTATCTGATCCCAGTCTGTATTTGATCCCACTCTGTAGGATCCCAGTCCCTATCTGATCCCAGTCCCTGTTTGATCCTAGTCCATATTTGATCCCAACCCCTATTGGATCCCAGTCCATGTTTGATCCCAGTCCGTATTGCCCTGCACACATTCCAAAAGTCTGGAATTCCAGCTCCCAGCCAGGAAAAGATGTTACCGCCCTTGAAGGCAAATGGAGCAAAATCCTACAGAGACATTTCCCTGCCAGCCTTCAGGACTTCAGCTGCTGGGACTGGGAATGAAAATAATAATTGGGAAATAAAATAATAATCAGGGGAGGGTCTGTGGGGACAGCAGGGTCAATTAAATCAGGGAAGGGGTCAATTAAATCAGGGAAGGGGGCAGTTAAATCAGGGGAGGGTCTTTGGTGGTCACTGGGGCAATAAATCAAAGGAGGGTATTTGGTGGTCCCTGAGGCAATTAAATATAGGGAGGGTCTCTGGTGGTGCCTGGGTCAGTTAAATCAGGGGAGGGTCTCTGGTGGTCTGTGGGTCAAGGGAGACAGAGAGAAACAGAGCAGGCAAAGAGAGGCAGGAGAGAAAGGGGGACACAACACAATGAGCTGAGAAGGTGGCACTCTGCAAACAGAACTGCAATGGACTGAACATGAACAGGAAGGAAATCAGTCAGTCTCAGAGTTTTATTTGCTATCAAATACATCCCACACACCCAGCCCCACACAATCCCCGTCCCACCACTCTAATTGAGATCCCACTACTCTAAATCACCTCCCAACCCCATCTCAGCCTGGTGGCTGTGGAATTGAGTGAGTTTGGCGTGGGATTGAGTTTTTTGAGGTGGGTTTGAGCCCTTCTGGGGTAAGATTGAGCTGTTTTCCCTGGGATTTGAGGTGACAGATCCATCCCCCATGGCTTTTGGACTGCAGAGAGAGAGAGGGGATAAAAAAATTAATGGGAAATGAAAAGTAGAAGCAGCCAGGTATGGTCCCAACATGGATCACAGGGAATGTGAGTGACCAGGGCTGTGCCCAAAGTGCCTCCTCTAGTGGGGGATGGAGCTGGAGCAGCGCACGAAGCTCTGCCCGCACTCGTGGTGCTCACAGGGCTTCCCTTACCGGTGCCTGCGTTGGTGTCGGGTCAAGTTAGAGCTCTGTGAGAAGCTCTTCCCACACTGGGGACACTCGTAGGGCTTCTCCCCAGTGTGGATGCGTCGGTGCTTGACGAGGGTGGAGTTGTGCTTGAATCCTTCAACAGAACTGGACTGAAAATGAATGGGACAGAAATCAGTAACTCTGAAACGTTTTATTTATTATCAGATACATCCCACCCTCCCCGCCCCCCCATACAATCCCCATCCCCACCACTCCAAATTTGGATCCCATTTCTCCCAACCCTCTTCCCAACCCCATCTCACCCTGGGGTGGGGTCAGCGTGAGTTTGGCACAGGACGGGGGGAGTTTTTAGGGTGGGAACAAGACATTTTGAGGGGGGATTGAGCCTGTATGAATTAAATGTTCTGGTTTTAGTTTGCACGTAACTTCGGACTGATTTATGACCAAAATCCACAAAATCCTCCAAAAATAAACCATCAATTCCAGTTTAAGGTGGGATATGAGAATTTTTTGGGTTAAACTTTTCAGATTTTTTTCATGGGATTTGAGTGGTTTTGAGGTGACAGATCGATCCCTCTTGGCTTTTGGAGTGGAAAGACATGGAGAAGAAAAAAATTAAGGCCAAACCAAAAGGAGAAGCAGCCAGGTGTGTTCCCAACATGGATCACAGGGAATGTGAGTGACCAGGGCTGTGCCCAAAGTGCCTCCTCCAGTGGGGGATGGAGCTGGAGCAGCGCACGAAGCTCTTCCCGCACTCGGGGCACTCGCAGGGCTTCCCTTAGTGGTGCCTCCGTTGGTGTTGGGTCAAGTTAGAGCTCCTGGAGAAGCTCTTCCCACACTGGGGACACTCGTAGGGCCTCTCCCCAGTGTGGATGCGCCGGTGGGTGATGAGGTGGGAGTTGTGCTTGAATCCCTTCCCACAGTCGGGGCAGCGGAAGGGCCTCTCCTCTGTGTGAATCCGATAGTGCTGGAGGAGATGGAGCTGGTCTGAAACCTCTTCCTGCATTTATCACACTCGTAGGGCCTCTCCCCTGTGTGGATGCGCTGGTGGGTGATGAGGGTGGAGTTGTGCTTGAATCCCTTCCCACAGTCGGGGCATTGGAAGGGCCTCTCCTCTGTGTGAATCCGATAGTGCTGGAGGAGATGGGAGCTGGTCTTGAAACCTCTTCCTACATTTGAACACTTGTAGGGCTTCCAGTGTGGGTTCTGGTGTGATATGAATGTGAAGCACTTCCCACACTCGGAACACTCGTAGGGCCTCTCCCCAGTGTGGGTCCTCTGGTGCTTGATCAGGCTGGAGCTCTGCTGAAGCTCTTCCCACACTCCCCACACTCGTAGGGCTTCTCCCCAGTGTGGGTCCTCTGGTGCTTGATCAGGTTGGAGCTCTGGCTGAAGCTCTTCCCACACTCCACACTTCGTAGGGCTTCTAGTGTAGTGTGGATCTGGTGCTTGATCAGGGTGGAGCTCCACCTGAAGCTCTTCCCACACTCCCCACACTCGTAGGGCCGTTCCCCAGTGTGGATCCTCTGGTGCCTGATCAGGTTGGAGTTCCACCTGAAGCTCTTCCCACACTCCCCACACGTGTGGGGCTTCTCCCCATCATGGAGCTGCTCATGGAGCACCAGCTCCGAGCTCTGGCTCCATCTCGCGGCCGCCTTCCCGGCCCAGGCTGGCTCTTTCCCCCTCACATCCCCGCCAGCTGCGTTTGCAGCCCCTCCTCGTGCGGCATCTCCGGGCCTTTTCCTCCCCGTTGGCTTCCTGCGCCGTGGAGCCGCTCAAAACGGCCTCTTCCACCAGGTTCTGCCGCGGGCATTTGTCCTCCCTGCTCTCCATGCTCAGCTCCTGCTCTGGGGGAGGAAGGACAAGGACACGATGGCATTTGCCTCCGTGCCACAGGCAAGGGCAAGGAGATCCCCCCAGGGCTGTGCTGCAGCCGGGGCCGTGCTGGGCTGGGAGATGGAGCAGCACAGAGGGGAAAGGGGCACTGACTTCCTCCTCACCTGCCTCAGTGTCCCGGGGCATCTTCCTCTTCCTCGCAGCCTCCCAGGGCTTGGCAATGGGAAATCCTGGTTTGGGGAAAACAAGGGATGAGCACGTTTGTAGGAGCGGTGGGGGGTAGCACGGTCGGGACGGACGGAGACGAGAGATCTCTGAAGCCAGGCTGTGGAACTTGCGGTTTATTGCAAAGGGCCTGGGTGCAGGGCCCTGCTGGGAGCTGCCAGCCACAGCTCGGAGCAGGCCCGAGAGAAGAGAGGGGTAGAGAGGATGAGAGGGTGAGAGAGTAAGAGGGGAAGAGCGTAAGAGAGTAAGGTTCCTGTTACAATACAATAAATCTTCTTCTGTGTTGAATATTCTATTTCTCACTAACCAATCTAGTACAAGATACAAATCCTATAGCATTTACATACAGCCTGTAAGAATCATTACATCACCATACTGTGTTACATTTTAAACCCTAAAAACGCCTCTTTGGACCCCTTCTGCTGAGCTAGTAGGGTCTGCTCTGACCCTTGGACCTGTCTGCAAGCAGAGGGAATTGTTTCATCAAAAGGGGATTACCTTCAGTGGGCCACACCATTGTTTTCCAGTTGTTCAGTAACTAAGGTATCTAAAAGCTTGCTTTCATTTCAATCTTGCTTATAGTTTCTATATTCCCAAAATCTTTTGCCAGACAATCATATTTATAAGGCTTTCCTGTTTCATCTTCCCCAACACACGTTGAGTTTGAAGGTCCCTCTGCCCGAGTCCATCTCTACAAGTCACCGGCCATCTGGGCTCCAGAAAAACCTCCCAAACACCAAGATTCAGCCCTGAAAAAGCCTCCCAGGAGTTCCCCGTCCCTGGTCCCTCCCCTCTGGTGTTCGGGGGTTCCCCCCTGTCCCAGCTGCTGGGGTCACGCTTGGATTGGGGGTCCCCCTTCTCCTGGGTGCCCGCCCTGCCCAGGCTGCTGGCAGTCCCAGCAATGCCAAAAGCTCCCCCCTCTTGGCTCTCCCCATTTCGGGATGCCGGGGCTCTTTGGGCTCCCGGGCTCCCTTCTCCCCTCATTCTCTGCTCTGGGCTGCAGCGGCTCCAAGGAGTCCCCCCTGCCCCTCTCCAGCCTCTTGAGGCTCCCGCCAATGGCGGCGCTCCCCCCTCTCTGGGCTCCCCACTTTGGGCTCCTGGGGGACACAGGGCTCTGCTCCTCCAGGCTGCCTCTGCCGGCAGCCGCCACCGCCGCCCCCCGATGTCCCCCCGAGGGGCCTTTTCCGCTCAGCCTTGCACTTCTTCATTCTCCAAACATCCCCCCAAAAAACCCAACCCAGGGACCCCCGGGATATCGGGCCGGGATCCCCGTCCCCGCTCACTGTGCGATTGGGGGCGATGATCCCACAGGTGGGGGCTGCGAATTCAGGCAGGGCGGACAGCGTGGTTCCCTCTGCTCAGCCTTGATCCGCCTTTGTCCCTCCTCTTCCTCTTCCTCCCGCTCCTCCTCTTCCATCTCCCTCCTCCTCTCCTCCTCTGTCTTATCTCCACCTCCTTCTCCTCTTCCATCCCTCCCCTTCCATCCCTTCTCCTCCTCCTCCTCCTCCCTAACCCCCCACCTCCTTCTCCTCCTTCCATCGCTGCCCTCTCTCCTCCTTCATCCCTCCTCCTTCTCCTCCTCCTCCCCCTCCCCTGCCTCCTCCTCCCCCTCCATCCCTGCCCTTCCCTCCCTCCTCCTCCTCCCCCAGCAGCAGCCACACCCTCGGTGCCCCGTTCCCGCAGCCCTCGCAGCCCGCGGCAGGAGCGGCGATGGAGCCGGGACAGCTCGGGATGGGCAGCGCGGGGCTCTCGGCTGCTCCCAGCCGCTGCCCGCGGGGGGAAGCCGGCCCGGGCCAAAGGAGAGGCAAACTGGGCAAACTGGGGGCTGCACATCCCAACTGGGCCTTGCTGGGGCCCCTGCCTGGGCACTGCCAGCCCTTGGGGCTCCTCTGGGCACATCCGCCAGGGGGGAACGCACACAGGGCTGGGGGATCCCAGCAGTGGCAGCGCTGCCAGGGACTGGGCTGGACTGGGATCGTACTGGGAGTGACTGGGACTGTACTGGGTTTGTACTGACATCATACTGGGATCACACTGCCATGCCAGGGCAGACTGTGATTGCACTGATGGACACTGGGATCATACTGGGATCATGCTGGGAGTGAGTAGGAGTCTGCAGGGGGGCAATTGAGACCATGTTAGGGGCAAATGGGATATACTGGGAGTTACTGGGATTGTGCTGAGGGTGACTGGGAGTAGCTGTGAGCAACTGGGATCATGCTAGGAGCAACTGGGAGGAACTGGGAGTGACTGGCTGCATGCTGGGGCGATTGGAAACTGCTGGGCTTCTACTGGGATGAACTGGGATCATGCTGGAGGTGACTGGGATCATCCTGGCAGTGAGTGCCACTACACTGAGGCTGACTGGGAGTGCTTGGGAGCAAATGGGATCATACTGGAAGGAACTGGAAAGATGCTGGAGGGAACTGGGCTACACTGGGAGATACTGGGAGGGACTGGAAGAAAAGTGAGGGTGAAAGAGAGCAACTGGAACCATGTGGAGCACAACTGGTTCATACTGGCAGGGACTGGGAGCACACTGGGCTCATCTTTGGATCATACTGGGAGGGACTGGACTCATACTGGGAGGATCTGAGAGTGACTGGGAACACACCCTGCACATCATCCCCCATACTGGGCCTGACTGGGAGCAACTGGGAGCACGCTGGCAGCAAATGGCATCATACTGGGACTGACTGGGCTGATCTAGGAAGCAACTGGAACCACGCTGGAGGCAGCTGGGACCATACTGGGAGAGATTGGAAGTAAGAGGGATTACACTTGTGAAAAATGCATATTTTGTGATTGGGTTTTCACAAATATTAGAATGAATATTATATGTCTTGTGTTAGAAAGTACTGTTGTATTAATTCTCTTAAGTAGCGGGTTAAATTTAGTTTTAGGTTATTTTAAAAAAAATTTAAATAGAAACTATGCTTCCTAAGAGACTTTTTTTAAAGAAAGGACTTGCAGTGAGGGGGGCGGTTTTCCCTTTTTGGGGGAAACCAAAGCGATGCCCTGATGCTCCTAATTAGGGGTAGGAGAAGTGAGGCTCCAGGGCTTCCCGCTGAGCCGGAGCCACCGGAGCCGCAGTGCCGGGAAAGCCGTGGCGGGAGCCGCGGAGAAGTTTGTTTGTGTTTTCAGCTCAATCCCCCTCGGGCCCGGGCCCGTTCCAGGGCTGTTCCTCAGCTCCGGCTTTGCCCTCACGCAGCCCGGGGGGCCCTGAGAGCGCGGGGCGGGGCTGTGCCGTGTGCAGAGCCCGGCCCTGGCTGCGATTGGGCGGTGGTGCCGTCAGTCGTGGTTGTGGCGCGCTGATTGGTGGGAGCGGGGCGGAGCAGGGCCCCGGGGGCGGGCTGAGGGCAGCCGTGGCTGGGCAGCGGCGCCATTGGCGGAGCGTGTGTGCGGGCCCGGGAGCGGCGGCAGCGGCCGGAGCGCGGTGAGGCGGCGGCGGAGCTCGGAGGCGGCCGCAGCGCAGGTGGGAGCCGCGCTGGGTTGTGCGGGGGCTCGGGGCTGGCTGCGGGCCTCGGGGGCGGCAGGGGGCTCAGGCGGGTTCGTTGTGCCGTGTCCGGCGCGTGTTGCCGCTGGCGTGAGGGCGCTGCGGGAGCGGCTGCCCGCGGTCTCCTTGCGGCCGCTGCCTCGGCAGGAGCCGCTGCCGGAGCAGCGCTGGCTCGGCCCGGTTCCTGTGGCTGGGACAGAGGTGGCTGCCCCGTGCCCGGGCTGCATCAATTGACTGCTTTTCTCTAATTAAATCATCAAATACTTGGATTCCCAACTGATTTCCCTGAATTTTTGGTAGCAAAACATCCCCAGTGCTCTAATATACCCTGTATAACACAGACAGTGACAGCACATGTTGGAGTGGGCAGAGGGATGATTCCCCCCCATTTATTTATAGTGAAGTTTTCCCCACATTCTCCATTTGCTGTTTCCCTTTGCAGCTTCACCCGTTTCTGTGGCAGGGTCAGATATCCTCCCCCTGGGCTCTGCCTTGAGCTGTGCAAATTCCATCAGTGCAGGCAGGCAGAGCTTGGGGTGAGGGGCAGAGGGAATCAGCCCAATTCCTGCCCCAGGCAAGAGACCCAGGTACATTGTCCACGCTTTGCCCAGCAGTGTTCATTTGCATTTCTAAAGCTCCTCTGCAGGCTGCCTGGAATGAAGCTTCTCTTGCAGGGCAGCCATCTGGTGAGTCACATGTGGCCCCCCAGAATCTGCTTTTTTAAAAAAGTATTAACTATTTACGAGTTAAAAGTATTACGGTTAAAGCTCTTCAGTTTTGCAAAATGCAACATAAAGGCGAACATGGAAAAACCCAGACCAAAAATTGATTCTCACACTTCTGTCCCAAACCTACCTGACAATATAAAGTGGGAATATTATGAAAAATTTTTCTCATGTTGTAATTTTGTCACTGAAACTGCAGGGAAAACAAAAACTCTCCAAGAATCTCTTTAGTGTTAGAGAGTCAAGGCATTACTTGGTTCTGGCCAGGATGTGCAACAGAAATAATTTCTTTCACAAATAGCCCGGCTGTGCAGAGAAAATCATTCCATGCCATGTGAGTTTTACTCGATTTTTCCTAAACTTTCTGTCGTCTGAACCAATGTAAATCCACTGCTTTAATGTTCATTGCTTCCAAGTTGTGTAAGTTTTTAGTATTTGGTTTCCTGTTGGACCCGGATTTCTTCCCCTCTGATGTGAATTCGGTCCCCACTCCTGGATTTCCTTCTCAGCCTTTTCCAGCCCAGGTGTCTCCAGCTGTGCCGGGGGCAGTGTCTGGGGTAGCTGTTGGTTGCTGTTTGCTGCTGGGCGTTGATGTTTTGTTGCTGCTCGTTATCTCTGTGGGTGTCTTTTGGGCTATTCCCAGTCTGTTGGGATGTTAAACTCATCTCCATTGAGTGGTGTAACATCCCTTAAATAAAACCTTTAAAATTCCTTTCCCCAAAGGCAAACCTTTGAGTAGAGAAACCTTTCTGAGCAGAGAAGGAAGATTGAAAAGAACCAAAATCGGTCCATTTTGCAGCAGTGCAATGGCAGGCAGCCCAGTGTGTGGGTGTGAGTGAGCCCCAGAGTGGAATTGTGCCGTGGTGTTCCCCAGCAGCTGTGGCAGTGCAGGCGCAGCCAGCGCTGAAGCTGCAGCAGTGGCAGCAAGGCTTGGCCCCGGTGGCTGGAGATGGCAGAGGAGGGTGGCCAGGATTGCAGAGGATTCCAGCAGAGGATGTGTGGGCAGGCGCAGGGGCTTGGCCCGCTGTGGAGCCCTGGCTGCTGCTGCGTTGCCTTCAGGGCAGGCTCAGGGGCGGCCTCCCATCCTGGTGCTGCAGGCGGGAAGTGCAAATCTCCGGGGCTTCAGAGCCCTTGAGGCCAGGCTGAGGGGTCCGCCCGTGTTGAGCTGTGCTGGCGGCTGTTTGTGGCCTCAGGGCCACTTGGCATGGGCCCCTTGGCCAGCAGTGGTGCTGCTTTGCACTCCTTAGGCAGGAGCCGATGTCCTGGCTGGGTGTTGGGAACAGCAAAGTCCCAGGGCAGGCTCTGTGCCAGCCCAGCTTCCTGTGGGAGAGATTTCACAAAAAATTCTACCACACTGCTTAAATTACATCCCTTATCTCCCCTGCCTAGTAAATTCCAGTAAAATTCCAACACAATCCAGGGAATAATTGAATATCTGCCCTAGGTCTGTCTCTTCTTAGCCAATGGCAAAAGCTATACCCGTGGCATCTTGGTTTCTATCACCAGCTTCCAAAGGTGTTTCTTTCTTTCCCCATTTATTCTTTCTACCTGACCTGAGCTCTGGGAGTGCCAGGGGTTATGGAGGTCCCAATGTCTTCCTAAGCTTAGTCCATTTCTCCTGTCAAGTCCACAAAAAAAAAAACTTATAACACAACTATAAAAACACACAAAAATAAAAAAAACCTCTTCCTCCTCCCCCCCTTTCCACCCAACAACTATCTCACAATTACCACCCCTCATACAATTCCAGTTCATCAACCCTTTCTGTTCCCCAGGAAACACATTAACTATCCACACCACCACCCAAAAATTGCCCTTGACTTTTTCTTCCATTCAGTCCCTCACCACTTTCCTGGACAAAACTGCTATGGTTCTTTAGATGCTTTGCCAATATAAAAGCAACTTTTTTTTGGGACACAGTCCCCCATTTTCTCCTGGGATCTAAAATTTCTCCCAAAGCAACACCACCACCCTCTCTCTTTCTCTTTCTCTACCCTGCCTTGCATCACTACAGCAGGTACTCTTTGCTGAAGCCATTGCTCTCCCACCACAGTCTCTTTTCTCTCTTTGTCAATCTATGCTATGCAAAAACCAGCCAAAGGCCACTCCTCTCTCCTCCCACCTAGGTTCTTCTCTCTTCTTCTGACTCCTTCACTTCTCTTTCACCACCTGCCTTTCTTCTTTTTTCTCTTCCATTCAAACAAAATTTTTTTTCTTTCAAGGTTAAATCTTGGGTTCTGCCCAGAACTCCCATGCTCCGCCCCCCTTTCCTTCTCAGCGGGCGCCCCATCCAGCCGATATCAATTTTAGCTTTCCCGGGGCTCCCCTGCCCCCCTTTGTTTAAATACCTTAATAAGTGATCCAGTGGTTGCTGAAGCAGTCAGAATTGCTTTTGCCCCCCTGTTAGGTGCCATGGTGTCAGCAGAAGATATTGAAGCCTTCCTGCTCAGGGCATTTCAGTGCCAGGCTCTCACAAGCACCCACAGCTCTGCGGGTTGAGCTGAGCATGGGGCGGTGACCTGCGCTGTGTCTGATTGCCCTTCCTTCCCTCCCCTGGAACAGGGTGTTGCTTTTAGACACCACTTGTCCTGGTTGCTTCAGAGTGCTTTGGAGAGACTCCATATCTAATTTTCCCTCTTTCCCTGGGGCTGCCCACACTTCAGGGTTCACTTCAGCATGGGCCTTGCCAGACATTTGACACAGAGGTACAACAGAACTGGCCTCTGTATCACCTTTTATAATATTAATTTGTGTTCGAGTTTAGCGATCAAATCCCTTCCCAGTAAATCATGATAACAATTAGGAGCAAATAAAAATTCATGCATTTCAAACCCATCTCCCAGATCTACTAATAGTGGTTGAATAAAACCATACATCTTTCCCACTTATCCCCTGAGTAATCAAATACATTTTTAGCCTTTTTCCCCGTTAGGTCTAAGATTCAGAGTGGATTGAGAGGCCCCTGTGTCCATCAGAAAATGCCTCCTCTCAATGCAGACCCACCTGAATGTTCTCAAGGGCTCCAGTGTGGAGGGTCCCTGGTGTGATGGGAGCTGTGACAGCCCTGCCAGTCCATGTCCATCAAGGGGTGGACTTGCTGGTCCTGCGGGTGCTGCTGTCTCTGCTTGCAGTGTCCTTGTGCCCTGCAGCTGGAGCCCTGATTCCTTGCCAGGGGCTGTTTGGGTGGGCTCTCCCCTGCCGAGGAGGGCAATGCCTGTGCCAGGTGCTTGTGGCCGAGCCCGTGCCCTGGGTGCTGGGGCCCCCTTGGGCCCTGGGGTTGATCCCTCAGGGGCTGTAGGAACTGTGCCCTGGCCTTTGCCTTCAGCTTGGCCTTTTTCTGCTCCCTTCTTGCATTCACCTGCTGTGCCTTTGTGCCCAAGTGCTGCAGGGCCTTCTTGTGCCCCTCCTGCAGCCCCCTCAGTGCCTGTGGGTGCTCATCCTCTGACAGCTGCTGAGCTTTCTGCAAAATCATTTGTATCTCCAGTAACCCTAACAAAATCCTTAAAAGATAATCTCCACGCTAAAATGTGCAATCCCCATTTCCCAGATGTTCCTTGCTCCCTGTGCTCAGGGTGCCCTCCCCAGCCCGTATCCCAGAGCCGGTCCCTGTCCTGCCGCAGTGTCCAAAGGCGCCCCCCGGCGGGCAGGGCCGGCAGCTCCACGGGGCCGGGCAGCGGCCGGGGCGTCCCGCAGCCTCCTGGGGGCCGGGGGCCACTGCCGGCCCTGCCCGGGGCTGGTGGGCTCAGGCAGCGCCCGGCGCTGAGCCCCGGCTGCCCCACAGCCCCGGCCCGGCCCCGCAGCTCGGCACAGGCCCCCAGCCCGTGCTCCCGGTCCCGCACCTCTGCGCCCGGTGCTGCTGCTGCCCCCCACAGAGAAACCCCCTGAAACCCTGGCCTCCTTGTTTTCCTCTCCTGGAAACCGGGGATACAAAAGATCTGAATCGGCTGACAAGTTTTGAGGCTAAGACCCTGCTGAAAAACATCCCAACCCTCAGTATTTTTCTCTTCCTCCTCTTTTCCATCATCCTTTTCCTTCCCACATAGATTCCTCCTGCAGCTTTTTGCCTTAACCATATTGCTGCACACTCCCCTTCACCCAATCCCTTTGCAGCACACCAACGCCATCCATGCCCTGTTGTCCAAATGCGAGGGGAATTTGGGGAGGTGGGAGTGGGGCAGCGCCAAGGCCGGGCCCCCCCGCGCTGTCCTGGCGGGAGCGGCTGCAGTGGGGACCGAGTGCGGGCGGGAGCGGCCGAGAGCCCAGCGCTGCCCCAGCCCGACCTGCCCCAGCTCCATCCCTGCCCCTGCGTGGGATGCTGTGGGTTTGGGGGGAAGAGGGAGCCGGCAGTGGGTGCTGGGCCTGGGGCAGGAGGAGAAGGGAAGGAGAAGCAGGGTTGAGGAACAAAAGGGTCAAACGATGCACATGG
Source organism: Camarhynchus parvulus (assembly GCF_901933205.1). Classification (NCBI taxonomy): domain Eukaryota; kingdom Metazoa; phylum Chordata; class Aves; order Passeriformes; family Thraupidae; genus Camarhynchus; species Camarhynchus parvulus. Next base: position 15,054 of record NW_022148373.1, read on the forward strand.
GAGGAGAAGGTGGGATTGTGCAGGAGAAGGAGGAATAGCAGGAGTAAGAGGAGTGTGAGGAAGAGTAGGGACACAGGAGGAGGAACAGGAAGAGGAAGCAGCACAAGGTTCCACCTCTCCCTGTATCTGCAGCCTGCGACCCCAGCCCCAGGAGCGTTGCCCCCCTCCATGTGCAGTAGGTACTGGGGAGGGGGCTCCATTAATTTCCTGGGGGTGAATCTTGGTGTTTTTGAGCTTTACTGGCCTAATTGTTGGTGCTTTGTTTTTTTGGGGGGATGCTGAATATATTTTAGAGGGGATTTTGGCTGAATCGTGGTATTTGGGGAGTTTTTGATCTGTGTCTTGAGGTTTGGAGGATTTTTGTGCTGAATCTTGGTGTTTTGGAGGTTCTTACAGACACAAGATGCCCAATGACTTACTGAGATGAACTTGGGCAAGGAGGACCTCCCAGTCCTAGACACTCTCATCTTGTTTTTTTCCCCAAACCAGGACTTTTTATTCCCAGGGCGTGTCTAGATGGAGAAGGAGGAAAAGCCCTGGAGATCCCACACAAGGAGTGGCAAACCCAGCCCAGGGAGCTGTGAGGAGCAAAGAGCCCCTCTGAGCCAGGAAGGCGGCCGGAGATCCAACTGGAGCTCAGAGCTGGTGGAAAAGCCTCTTGGCAGGGAGAAGCCCCACAAGTGCTTGGAATGTGGGAAGGGTTTTAGTCGGAGCTTAGACCTGATCAAGCACCAGGTGATCCACACTGGGGAACGGCCCTACGAGTGTGAGGAGTGTGGGAAGCGTTTCAGCCGGAGCTCCAGCCTGAGGCGGCACCAGGTGATCCACACTGGGGAGCGGCCCTTTGAGTGTGAGGAGTGTGGGAAGAGCTTCAGGCAGAGGGACCAACTGATGCAACACCAGAGGATCCACACCCGGGACCGGCCTTACGAGTGTGGGGAGTGTGGGGTGAGCTTCAGGCAGAGGGGGAGCCTGATGCAACACCAGCGGATCCACACTGGGGAAAAACCCTATGAGTGTGGGGAATGTGGGAAGTGCTTCAGCCAGAGCAGTAGCCTGATCCGGCACGAGGTTATCCACACCAGGGAACGGCCCTACACCTGCTTGGAATGTGGGAAGAGCTTTGGATGGATCTCCGCCCTGAGTAAACACCAGCGCATCCACACTGGGGAGAGACCCTACGAGTGTCCCCACTGTGGGAAGAGGTTTCAGACCAGCTCTGATCTCCTCATACATCAGCGGATTCACACGGAGGAGAGGCCCTTCCGCTGCCCCGACTGTGGGAAGGGATTCAAGCACAACTCCACCCTCATCACCCACCGGCGCATCCACACTGGGGAGAGGCCCTACGAGTGTGATAAATGCAGGAAGAGGTTTAAGACCAGCTCCTATCTCCTCCAGCACTATCGGATTCACACAGAGGAGAGGCCCTTCCTATGCCCCGACTGTGGGAAGGGATTCAAGCACAACTCCACCCCCTCATCACCCACCGGCGGCGCCATCCACACTGGGAGAGGCCCTACGAGTGTCCCCAGTGTGGGAAGAGCTTCTCCAGGAGCTCTACCTTGACCCAACACCAACGGAGGCACCCAAAGGGAAGCCCTGCGAGTGCCCCGAGTGCGGAAGAGGTGCGGGCAGAGCTTTGTGCGCTGCTCCAGCTCCATCCCCCGCTGGAGGAGGCACTTTGGGCACAGCCCTGGTCACTCACATTCCCTGTGATCCATGTTGGGAACACACCTGGCTGCTTCTCCTTTTGGTTTGGCCTTAATTTTCCTCTGCTTCACCTTCATCCCTTGAAAACACTCAAAACTGGGTTAAATGAAGGAAATTGATCGAATATATCTGAAGTTCCATAATTTCTCAGTTGTTTTAGAGGGAATTTAGGATTTGGGGACACGTTCTGTGTGGAGTGCTGCTGTTGCTAAGAGGCAGGAATTTGATCTCACCCTTCTTGTGTTGCCAAGAACTCCTCCCCTGACCCAAACCCCAACTCCACCCTTGGGATACCCTATAAAAACTCCACGGCCCTGCCTTTGCCCTGTCTTTGGGGGGTAAGAAATGGATTCCCAAAGGATCAGCCCTTTTCCCACGGGATTCCAAAGGATCAGCCTAATTCTCCTCTGGATTCCTGGAGGATCAAGCTTTTCCCACTGGATTCCCAAACCCAAAACTTTTCCCACTGGATTCCAAGAGGATCAACCTTTTTCACTGGATTCCCAGAGGATTCTGATTCTGTCACTGTTTTTTTTTTGTTTGTACTACTGCATTTGTATTTTTAATTTTTCCTAATAAAGAACTGTTATTTCTACTCCCATATCTTTGCCTGAGAGCCCCTTAATTTCAAAATTTATTATAATGATTATTATTATTATTATTATTGTTAATCAAAGGGAGGGGTTTACATTTTCCATTTCAGTGGAGGCTCCTGAAATGGGGAGACACCCCCAAGGATGGGCCATGTAAAATAGTTCCTGAAATATGTAAATTAGTTTATGGATATGCATGAGGGTCTATGAATATGCAACAGGCTGATGTAATTAAAACCAGATTAATTAAGGGGTGTCCCCAAAAATAACTGGGGGGGTCTTGGTGGCCATAACAACCTTTGCTCGATGGTCCTTGTCTCCCATGACATCAGCCTGTTGCATATTCATAGACTTTTTGCATATCCATAAACTACTTTACATATTCCAGGAACAAAATTGGCTTCATCCTGTTTGGGGATCCCACCCCCCTCCCAGCTCAATTTGGGGTGTCCCATCCCCCTCCCAGCTCAGTTTTGGGATCCCATACCCCTCCCAGCTTAATTTGGGAGTCCCATTCCCCTCCCACCTCAAGTTGGGGGTCCCATCCCCTCCCAGCTCAATTTTGGGGTCCCACCCCCTCTTTTCCCCACTCTCCCTCCCCTTTCTGATCATTCCCCCAGTCCCCTCCCCCGTGTTTGGTTTTGGGGGCTCCAGGCCCCTCCTGCTCCGTTTTGGGGTCCCGACCCCGTTTTGGATTAATTTGGGGCCCCAGGGTCATCTTCCCCCCTCCCCAAATTCCGCTCCTGGCAACTGATGAGTCATCAGCGAGACACGCTCTGATTGGCTGGAAATTACCCCGCGCGGTCTCTGATTATTTAACGCAGTGAGAGGCCCTGGTCTGTGCCTGGCAACTGATGAGTCAGAGTCGGGCCGGGCGCTGATTGGCTGAAAATCGCTGAGCGGGGCCGGTGCTCTGAGTTTCTGCCCAGCAGCTGGATCGTCATCAGTGCCGCGCGTTCTGATTGGTCGGGATCTTTTTGGGGTGGGGACGGGAGGAACTGGGGTTACTTGGGGTTTATTTGGGTTTATTTAGGGTTTGTTTGGGGTTTATTTGGGGTTATTTATGGACTATTTGGGGTTTATCTTGGGTTTTACTTGGTTTATTTCTGTTTATTTGGGGTTATTTGGAATTATTTGGGTTTATTTGGAAGTATTTGGGTTTGTTTGGGCTTATTTGGGCTTATTTGGAATTATTTGGGGTTCTTGGGGTTTATGTTGGTGTATATGGGGTTTTTTGTAGGTGTACTTGAAATAATTTGGGGTTTTTTGGGTTTAATTTGGGGTTTTTTTTGGTTTTGTTGGGTTATTTGGATTTGTTTGGGGTTATTTGGGGGACTTTTAGGTATTGTTTGGCGGTTTTTTTGGGGTTATTTGGGGTTTATTTCGAGTGTTTTGGGGTTATTTGGGTTATTTGGGGTCAAAAATCCGGGAATGTTTCTCCTGCAAAAACCGGGAATTTTTCCTTAAAAATCCGAGATTTTTTCCCCAAAAAACGGGGAATGTTCCCTTAAAAATCCCGGACTTTTCCCAGCCAATAGCGGCGCGCCCCACCCCAAACCACCAGAAGCGCCCCCCCAAACCAACCAATCACCGCGGGCCTCCCCTCAGGAACACCGGCCTCCCCGCGCCGATCCAACCAATCACCGCACGCCTCCCCTCAGACACTCCCGCCTCTCATGCGCCTGAACCAACCAATCACCGGACGTCTCCCCTCAGCAATTCCCGCCTCTCTTTGCCTCTATCCAACCAATCACCGCACGCCTCCCCTCGGCAAAGCCCGCCTCCCCCGCCACTCTCCTGTCAATCACCGCGCCCTCTACGAAACCAACCAATCACCGGGCATCTCCCCTCAGCAACTCCCGCCCTCCCCGTGCCGCTCCAGCCAATCAGAGCCGAGCCTGAAGCGGCGCCCCTGACCCCGGGGCCGGGCATGGAGCGGGCGCCCCTCCCCCCGCCGCCCCCGGGACCCCCTCAGGGACCCCCGGGAGCCGCCCCGGGCTCGGGCGGGTCCTGCGGGAGGCGCTGGAGAGAGCGGGGGAGGCGCTGGGAGAGGACGGGGGGCTCCGGGAGCTGCTGAGGAGGCGCAGGAACAGGTGAGGGGTCCTGGAGGGGTCGTGAGGGGAATTTGGGGAGGGGTCTTGAGGGGGTTTGGGGGGATTTGGGGAGGCTCTGGGGGGAACTTGAGGGGGTTTTAGCGGGGTCTGGGGGTGCTGGGGGGCTTTGGGGGGGAATTTGGGGAGGGGTCCTCGGGGGTGTCACGATCCATCCTCACGGACGGGTTTCGTGATGGTTCGTGGATTTGATCTCAGGGTGCAAAAAGAACCGACACGGTACAAGGGGGTTTGCAATGATAATCGAAACAAATGCACCTTTATTGAATGACCACAGCAAAATGCGATAGAGGGATTAAGGGAGAGAAAGAGATAGAGGAAGAGAGAGACAAAAGAGAGAGAGAGAAAGAGAGGGGATAGAGCTACCAAACGTAGAGACGAAGTCCTTTGGTCCAGTCCAGCCGAGGATCCGCCTGTTACGTCGGGGAGATCTCGAAGTCTCTCGCTAACTCAGAGGTTTTTATTATGATAACTCTATTGGAAATTGCGAGGGGGGGAAACAGATACAATAAGGAATAGATGTAACAGGCAGTCCATGTTCTCAGCAGTAAGCGAGAGCCATTGTCTTCTTGGCCCAGCGGTCACAACCTGCAGGCAAACATCTCGCTTTGGTCAGCTTGCCTCCCCCACACACCTGCCCCGGGCTGGGGGTTTCAGTCCCAGCCCTTGGAAGGAGCAGAGGGGCCTTTTCACATGGGGGTTTCATGTCTCAGTCCTTGATGGAGAGGCTCCTTACATCTCAGTCTGTCTGTCACGGTGGTTGGAAAACAGGTGAGGGTCTTCTGTGGGAGACCACCCAGAACTCAGGAGAAGTCCAGCCAGGCCGAGAGGTGGGACAGCTCCCAAGGCTGTTGTTGCAAAAAGGGCACGGTGCTCCCTTCTTCTTCTCATTGGGCTCAGTGTAGCATCCAGCAAACAACACCTGTGAAAACAATGGCTTAGCAACGCTCTCAGGTCTCAGGCACATGACTTTCTCCTTTGGAGCCAGAGATTTAAGACAGGGGGGGTCTTCTCTTCAGTGGTCCCCCAGTGACGATCGTGAGGCAGATGAGGGAAAATTCGGACAGACTCTCACACGACCCCGTGACTCACGATTGTCTTGCAGGATCTTCATCAGCAGAACTCTGGAGTATCATTGATTTTTAGAGTAACGTCCCTATATTACCAGGTGGACGTGCTGGGCCATCGCCTTGTGCTTGACCAAAGGTGCAACTGTGGTCACTCAGAACACCTTTGGCTCCTGAAATTCAGCTGGCACTTGAACAAGCAGCAGGAAACTCAGGCTTTACCTCTGATGGAAAGGCTTTAGGTGATGTAGAGGAAAAAACACACTAGGCTGATCCAGAATTTACCTGCACAGCCTCTGAATGTTGCGACAGCTCCCACCGAACACCGACCACATGGTCTCAGTGTCCTTTTAAGCTCGGGGAGAGGGGCAGGGGAAGGGGTAGGTGTGCCACCCACAGCAAGGGGGATCGCTCAGGACAAATGACACTTGGCTAGGCAAGACCCCAGGGCTGGGGGCATCTTTTGAACTTCACCAATCACACGACACCCTCTCTGGAATGTTAAGCTTGACGGAACACACCCAGCAAGGGGCAGGGGGAGGGGAAGGGAGAAGGTATTGGCACACCTGGGAGGGACTGGGACAGCTGAAAGAGGATATTGCAACACACTGCAATCGTTGATGAGTCTGCAGAACTCGCTGTACGTTGGTAGTATAACCCGGAAAAATAGGGACAACAGAAAGAGAGGAAAAAAGAGAGAGAGAGAAGGAAAAGAAAGGATAGGAAAAGGAGGGGGGAAAGGGAAACAATAAACAAACATAATTAATATTGATTATCATAACAATTTTCACAAATGGTTGATTAATTAAAACAATATTACTTTTATAACAATTTTCAAATGGTTAAAACAAGTCACAAATAATCAAAAGCAAAAGCAATAAATCCTAATACAAGCATTAACTTTAAAAATTGATTTTCTACAAAAATTCACTAAAAATCAAAAGTAATTCCCACAAAATCATAAATGGAAATTAAGGATTATTCCAAAACACATGTGCTTCATTCATAAGTGCCTTGTGTCAAAGTCTTGGGGATGTCCACAGTGTAGAGGACATCAGCCAAGCTGTGTGCATTAACTATAGACATCAGTCTTGTCAGCTGTTTCATGCTCCAATTCATAACGAATAGGACTGCTGATAAAATAAAACCAAACAGAATTGGTATCAAAAGGATAACAATGGGATGACACACGCTGTTCAGGACACCCGTGGCAGTAGGAGACCACCTAAAAGAGTATCCCACCACCTGTGCTGGCATCTTTCTCCACTCTTTCCATGACACGGTGTATCTGTCTCACATTGTGATGAACAGTCACCAGGGCTTTCTGTCCGTTTTTCTTCATCTTCTCAAGGATTTCAACTCAGTCTCGATGGAGCAGCAGTTGTCTTACCAAAGTGAGATTCATCCCAATAGGAGCAGGCATCAGTTTGTGAATCAGTGTGTAGTTGGATTGCAATAGGTAGTGAGAGGTAACTGGAGCTTCATAAGAGAAATCACATCCTGTAATCTTGGTAAAGTTACCAGCACAGAAATTTGGAAAGATTTTTAGTATCTACTACAACATTGTCTACAAATACGAAATCACAAATAGTTCTAAAGCATGCACATCTATTGCCTATGTATGTAAGGACTGTTTCAGAAGTCTTTTTAGGACAAATTTCAGAATGACAGATATTTTTCTCTGTGTCTAAACAAATATCTGAGAACAGAGCGACCACCCCCCCTTAAAAAGACTTTCTGAATTTGTCATCTTTGTCAGAGTGGTGTCATCTGGTATTGTTCATTTTGTGTGCTGGGGGGTGCTGTGCCTGTTAAATAAACAGGTTCTTTCCACTTCTCTCCGAGGAATTCTTCCCGAACCAACTGGGGGGAGGGGCCATGTGGGTTTGCTTTCTGGAGGGGCCCTCCTTTGGAAATTCTCTACCAAATTGGCCCTAAACCAGGACAAAATCTTGGCGCCCAACGTGCGGCGAGGGCGAGAGAGAGTGGAAAAACCCTGTTTTGAGTGCATTTTGGTTGCCATTACTCTCTGTTTAAAGCAGTTAATAGCCATGCTTTTTGAATTCATAATGTCTATTGGGGTGAAGGCTTGCATGTATTTCTGGTCCCTAGGGTGTTTTGAGATCTTAATACTTCTGTGGTCCCTAGGCTTATTTTCTTATCCAGAAATAGTTCTAGTATTGTCCCTAATACGTAGTTTTTTTAGCAAAGGGGCAGTGACCACAATAGCTATCCTGCTGGGCTTGGTGGCAATGACTTGTAAGAAGTTTATAAACATGCTGGGGTCTGCTCCAGGTATGAATGGTTCGTGGCTGTGGTTATGCATCCAGTTTGTTAGAGGAGGAGCAGCAGGGAATGAGGCTTTTCAGCCTTTACTTTCCTTCTTCTCCTATGAATTGATTGCATCACTAGTGAAGGATGTTCAGTTTCCCCTGAATGTTAAAAATACCATCTTTCTGGTATTCAATCTGGTAACCTTCCTCTATACAGTCTCCTGCTTCTCCAGAATGAGGGCTGAGATTTCTAGACGGGCTGATGAGACCCCTGACTCAGGAGTAGACCCAGGTGTGGAAAATCCTGAGTGGTGTGGGAAATGGGAGGATATGGGCCAAATCCTGAAGGAGTTCTCTGACTCTATAGCCTGGGACATTCCCCATGAACAAATTCAGAACTCAGCTGAGGTGGGGAAATATCTGAAAGAGAAGTACCAGGATGAGGCTAAGGAGAGAAAGATCATTGCAGTGAGCTGGGCCCTGGCCTATGCTTATCGCACTCTGTTAGATACCATAGGGCAGCAGACAGAAGCAGGGGGGCAGGGAGATAAAGCAGCTATCCCGGTCACTCAGGCTGCAGCCAAACCAGACAGTGAGCCTAAGCCAGCAGCTAAACCAATGGCTGTTGCTACCAGCCCTAGAAGTGGGAAATGCACGGACAAGACCAATCGACCAGTGGATGATGATGATGATGCAGGAGAAGGAACCTCAATGCCTCCTGACATAAAATCAGGAGTCAAAGCAGCAGGTGCAAGACCAGTTGCAAATATTGAGTCCTTTTCCCTGAAGGACCTTCGTGGCCTAAGGAAGGATTACACCCGACGACCTGATGAATCCATAATTAGTTGGTTAGTCCGTCTCTGGGATGCTGCAGGTGAGGCCACAATTCTGGATGGCACTGGAGGCATTTGGGATCCCTGTCACACGATCCTGTCATTGACCAAGGAATGATGAGGGGGGCTAACCCTCACAGCCTCTGGGCATGGGTCTTGGAAAGTGTAGCACAAAGATACCTGTGTGCAGATGATCTTTATATGCAACAAACACAGTGGAAGACCATAGAGCAAGGGATCCAACGCCTGAGAGAAATGGCAGTGGCAGAGATTGTCTTCTCAGATGATGTAACAACTAGGAACCCAGACTTGGTACCATGCACGTCTGTGATGTGGCGAAAACTTGTACGACTTGGGCCACATGAATACGCTTCTGCCTTGGCCATAATGGAGCGGGATGAGAGGGATGAGACCGTGCTGGATATGGCAAGGAAGCTCCGAGCACATGCAGATGCTGTACATGGCCCAACACATGCCAGAATCGCAGCAGTAGAAACACGTCTGCAGAAATTAGAAGGCAAGATGGACGAGAATCTCAAGAATCTCATGGAGGAGATTAAAACGGGCTTTCTCCAAATCTCGGCAGTACAGATCAGAGGTTCTGGTATCCAAGGCAGACGTTCCCCAGATGGAGAGAGAAGGTACACCCCACGAGCTGAGCTGTGGTTCTACCTGCGATTGTGGAGAAAACATGAGGAGATGGGATGGAAAATCTATGCTGCTCTATTCTGTGATCGAATGTGTGAACTGAAGGAAGGTAGCGGAAAAAAAAAACCAGGGCCAAAAGGAAAGCAGCTCCAGTGGCCCATAACCAAACTGCCATATTTGATGATGATGATATTTTTGATCCCCTTGAAGGAACATCCAAGACATATGCCCAGGGAAAGAAGGACAACCAGGCTTAGAGGGGCCCTGCCTCTAGGCAGGTAGAGGCCAGGGAAAATCGTGTTTTCTGGTCTGTGTGGATTCGTTGGCCTGGCACATCGGAACCACAAGAGTATAAAGCTTTGGTTGATACTGGTGCTCAATGTACATTAATTCCATCGAGACATGTGGGGACCGAATCTGTTTCTATTGCTGGTGTGACAGGGGGATCCCAGGATTTCACTTTGGTGGAAGCTGATGTGAGCCTGACTGGGAATGAGTGGAAGAAGCATCCTATCGTGACTGGCCCAGAGGCCCCATGTGTTCTGGGCATAGACTACCTTCGAAGTGGGTATTTCAAAGACCCAAAAGAACTCAAGTGGGCATTTGGGATAGCAGCTGTAGTGACAGAGGGCATCCAGCAATTGAACACCTTGCCTGGGTTGTCTGAGAATCCATCTGCAGTAGGACGCCTGATGGGAGAAGAGCAACA
>NW_022148374.1:0-25000 GCF_901933205.1 Camarhynchus parvulus
GTGGCACTCAGGGACCGACTGGTGCTGAGCTCCGCAGTGGCCACAGGGACAGGTCCCCTGTCCTTCTCCTGGCACCGGGAGGGCTCGGGGGCACCATTGGGCACCCAACCCCGCCTGGAGCTGCACCACATTGGGGACAATGACAGCGGCCAGTACCTGTGCCGGGGCAGCGATGGGGACAGCGTGGCCGAGAGTGACCCCATGAATGTCACCATCCTGTGTGAGCAGGGGCCTTGGGCTGGGGGTGACCCCACCCACGGCACCCCCATCCCACCTCGCCAGGTGCCAGCCCTGTCTGTGTCCCCACAGTGCCCGTGGCCAATGCCACCATCACCCCCGGTCCCCTGGCACACCAGGTGCGTGCAGGTGACAACGTGACCCTGCACTGCTCAGTGCAGGTGGGCTCAGCCCCTGTCACCTTCACCTGGCTGCACAATGGGCAGGAGGTCGCCCGGGGTCCCCTCCTGGAGCTCAGGGACATCGATGTGGGACATTCGGGCACCTACCAGTGCGTGGCCACCAACCAGCTGGGACAGGACGGGCACCGCGTGTTCCGGGCACTCAGCACAGAGCTGGTCCTGGAGGTGACACCTGGCTCACCCTGGGTCACAGGTGGGGTCACACGGGGTCACCAGGGAGTGCAGGACCCCTGGAATGATGGGTGACCCTGATGTGTCCCCCCTCTGTTTCTTGCAGTGGCCGCAGGGGTCGGTGGGGCCCTTTTGTTCCTGCTCCTGCTCGTGGGTGTCATTGTGCCCTGGCAGCGGTGGCACCGTGTGGGTGGGTGACAATGGGGGGATGGGGGGTCCCGGGAGCTGTAGAGGCCCCAGAGTTGGGGAACAATAGGGCAGCACCCACAGTCCCAAAATTGTGACCATGGCTTGGGGTCCTGCAGGGTTTGGGGAGACACTGGAGGGTTGTGCAGGGATGTTGGGGGTTCTTTCAGGGGCCCTGGAGGTGTTTGGGGGTCTCTGTCCCTGCTGGGCTTTTTGTTCTTGAGGCTGAGGTGGTCGGGGGCACTGGGGTGGTTCATCAATTCTGGAGGGCCTAAGGAATGCTTGGGGGTCCTGAGGGGAATTGAGGGTCCCATGGGGTTCAGGAATCCTGAGAGGGTTCAGGGCCCTGGGACCCCACAGTGACCCCTCCCCTCTTTCCTCTGCAGCTGCCAGGAAGCAACAGGAAAGGTGAGTGGGGGGCTCAAACCACACTCTCCCCTTTTACCCCAACCCCCAAGACCTCCCATTCCCTCCCCCACATCCCCTTTATTCCCTCAGGGCCCCCCCGATCCCCCGGCCCCCCCAGAGGAGGGGGAGGTGCTGTACACCCACGTCGTGGTCACCAAGAGGGCAGGGGGTGAGTCACGGGGGGGACACACGCAGAGGGACACGGCACCCACGAGTGTCACCCCACCCAGATCCCACAGCCCGTGTCTCTCGCAGCGTCCCCCCGTGCCACCACCCTCCAGGATCCCCAGGTGACCTACGCGGAGCTGCGGGGACCCCAGGGGCGACCGCGGGAACCCGGTGACATCTACGGGAATGTGCTGTGACACTGGGGGGAACTGGGGGGCACTGGGGGTCCCCACCCATGGGCACCCACTCGTGTGTGTGCTGCCACTAAAAACTGCCCCTCTCCCTCCCTGTGTGGGCACAAAGATCCCAAAGGGCTGAGAGAAGAACAATTTCCTGAAACGGCAACCAGAGAAAATAAAACCAACAGCAACAGCAACAAGTTTCAGAGTCCAAATTGTCACACAAGGAACGATTTCCAGGGAAAGCCCCCAGAAAGTAACAAACCCTAGATATTTCTCCCCAGCATGTTTCCTCCACCAGAGGAACCTGGCAGGGCCCTGGATCATCCTTGCTCTGATGCCTAAAGCGGCCTTCAGGAGGCTCTGGATTCTCTTGTCCCATGGTGGGTGGGTCAGGCCTTACTTTTTTGTGAGATAAGGCCCCGTCTGTCCATCAGTATACCAGCCATGGCACACTGGGGACAGTGTGACACTCTGCCAAAGCCAGTTCCTAAATGGCTGGGTGACCAGAACTGCTACCTGGGAAGAGGGCCCTTGGTGGGCCAACTGGTTTAAAAGGCAGAACATGAGGTGGCCAAGTCCCTGACCATGTCTGCTCTTGGGGTGTCTGTCCCATCCACTCTGGAACCCAGGAGTTGGCAACTCATTTAAATGAGAAATATCTGCCAAGGAAAGTGGGAGCGTTCCTGGATAGGAAAGAAGATTCATGTCTAAAACTTTTTATAATTTAAAAAATTATGGGCCTTCCAGGCAAAAGTGCAGGAAAAGGAATAACAGGTCCTTACTAGGAAATTCATAAACCAGGAGAGAACAAACAACACAAACCCAGAACTTTCCCTCCCGCTCAGCGCTGTTGGTTTTTGTGGCAGTTATAACCGCGGCCAGCAGGGGGCGCTGCAGGGAGCACCGCAGCAGGGGCGCTGCAGGGAGCACTCCCGCCCAGCAGGGGGGCGCCCGCTCCAGCTCCATCCCCTCAGGGGCCATGGCGGCCTCGGACGGGAGGCAGGAGGGGAAATCGCTCCTTTTGCAAACTCACGGGCACCAATCGGTCCCGGCACCACCACCGGCAGCGGGCAGAAGCCGCCAAGGCAGCAGGTTGGATCCCAGTGCCCACTGGCAGCATAGCAGTGTCCCAGGGCTGGGTACAGGCCCCGCGCAACACCTGTGACAGCTCTCCATGATTCCGAATGGAAGGAAGGCAGCACCTGGCCCCAGGCAGGTCTCGGGTCCACAACAGCACCTATAGTGGCTTTGTGCCACAATTCCTGCAAACCCTCAGCCTTTCACTCAGGTGAGGAGGGCAGGGATGGAGCATGAGATAAACACTCAGGGCAGGAGACTTTTCTCCTTTTAATGCCTTTATTAAAAGTGATCAGCTCAAGATTGGGAAGCTCGACGGGTCTGCAGTCTCCGTCTTCTTTCCAGCGTGGCTCAGAGGAGGAGGATATGCAGCTTTGTTCAGGAGGGGCAAAGCCGGGGAAGGTCCGGTCCTCACAGGAACGTCTGGGCGGGTCCCCGATGTTTTCCACTTTTCCCTGCTTCCCGGCTTCAGGTCCTGGTCTCAGGCAGCTTCTGTAGTCAGGGTGAGGGGCACCAAGGTCTCCCAACATCTCTGCAGGTCCAGCACGCTGCTCCTCACATCCCAGAATCACTCTAATTTCTCAATCTTATATTTGGCTCGTTGTTTTTGGGGTTTTTTATAAGTTCAATACGTCCCATGGTACACTGGTTCTCAAAATCTGCATATTCTGATGTCCTTTTCTCTCCCTGACTGGGAGCGGTACCTTTGCCTTAGGGCAGGGTTTTACCGATACAAAGAGAACTATTAACTCGAACGACTTGTAATTAACATAACAAGTAACACGGCCACAGCAGCTCCAGGTCTAAAAATTTTGTAACTTAGTTTTTCTACAGAAATAAAATTTACCCAAATTCTGTTCATAACAGAGCAGCTTTGGGGACTCCTGGAATCCAGACAGGGTCACTCCCCAGAGCTCTACCACAGCCACAGGTCAGAGCCACTGCTTGGTATACCCACACATTTCCCTTTTATCTGCTTGTCATAGCCTGAACCCAAACATTCTTTCCATGAGGTTCCAGAGGGCTGCAGGTTTTGTTCAAGAAGGAGGGTCCAGGTCAGGTTGTTGAGCAGAGTGTTGTGGGTTGTGCAGTAGATTTTCGGTTCTCTCAGTCTCTTACCAAGCAGAAGAAATGATCAATTGCTACATTTCCAGACTGGTTCCCTCTCAGCTGCCCCTGAAATTGTATCCAATCAGCCCTGCTCTGAAAACCATCAAAGGCCCTCACAGAGCCACTGCTTGGGCTCCCGTTGGGGTTTGTACTTCTTGCAGGGCTGAGCAAACCACAGCCAGGCCTTTTTCCCCTACAGAATTCTCACTTCTGCAGCAGCTCCACAGACCCAGAGCTCCTCGGAATCTGTCTGGGGTGACCCCCAGACCACTGTCACCTTGTGGGCGCTGTGCTGGGCCCTGGGTCACCTAAAAATCTGCGGCATCCAGGGAAGGAGCTGAGACCCATGTGTCCATCCAGCCATTGTCCATCCCTGGCACCCCCATTCCTTTGGAAATCAAACCATGGGAGACCCATTTCTTTTGTCCCACGTTGCCTGGGACCCCATCAGTACTGACATTCCCCAGGATCTCTATGGCCCAGCACCCCATTCCCAAAGAACCCTCTCCTGTTCATTCCATCCCCCAAAACCCTCCTTCGCCCAGGACCTTGATTATCCTAGGACCCCCTTTCTCATGGGGACCCCCATTCCCCAAGTACCCCACCCCATGACCCCAAATCCCTGGAGCCCACGTTCCCCTGGGACTTCCATCCCTGAGTCCCCCCAGCCCTGGGCGCTCCCATTCACATGGCACCCCCATTCCCAGTGACTCCTCCTCCTCAGCACTCCCATTCTCAGGGACCCCATACCTGAGACCCCCCCATTCCCCTGGACACCTCATCCCTGGCTCCCCAAACCCTCTGAGCCCCCCACTCCTGGGAACCACATGTCCCAGTGTGTCCCACCCAGCCTTGTCCCCATCCTGTCCCCACCCTGCCCACAGGCTGTCCCCACCTTTTGGCCACCCTGCCTTCACCAGGTGCTACCTACGCATGAAGACCAGACCTGACCTCACTTGCTTCCCCTTTGGCCAAAGAGTCACCACCCAGGGGACAGCCACCCCTGGCGGCGAGTGACAGCCAGTGCACATGGCTGGGGACACCGGGATGGCCGGGAAGGTGGCGCTGCTCCTGTGGGGTGAGTGCCCCGGGCACGGGCCTGACACCCCGGGGATGGGGCCTGTGGGGTCAGAGGGGGGCTGAGGGGTCCCCTGAGGTCCCCAATGCCAGCAGGCCATGGAGCCCAGTGTGACCAGAGTTGTGGGGTGGCCGTGGGGACAGGAACAGGGGAACTGGGATGTGGGAACAGGAACAGGGGGATGGAGATGTGGGGACAAGGATGTGGCAGAAGGAGCCTTGGGCCTGGGGCAGCTGTGGGGAGAGGGACAGGGATGCAGGGACAGGGACAATGGGACAAGCACCATGTTGATGGGCCATGGGGACAGATGCCAACAGAGTGGGGCCATGGGCACAGGACCATGGGGATATGGCTTTGGGGCTGGCAGGGGCGACATGTGCCAGCACAGGGTCCCCATGCCTGAGCATGGGCTGGCTGCTGTGTCCATGTCCTCGAGATATCTGTGCCACACCAGTGCCCCCACTGAGACCTTTCGGGGACAGCCCCCACACCCTGTGCCCCTGTGATGCTGTCCCTGCAGTGCCACCCAAAAATAAATAACAAAAAAAAACAATAAAAAAATATAAATGAAGCAGATTTAAACATAAGATGAAATGTGACACACACAAAACATTATTTCTAACAAAAAAATTTAATGAAAGGATTTTCATTAAAAGATGTCTGCGACACCATCCCCACTGAGCCCTGTCCCTTCTCCTTCCAGCCCAAACCCTCCACCTCGCTGGTGAGTCCTTGGGGGATGCAATGGCCCCACCCTGCGGTCCCATCCCCGCGCTGGCCCTGGCAGGCTGGCGTCCCCTGTCACCCACAGGTGCCCAGACCACCCAGCTCCTGGTGGAGCCCCCCTGGAGGCCGGCGGTGTTGTGGGACCGGGTGACACTGACCTGCCAGGGCTTGGGGACCGCCGGTGCCACCACCTGGTACAAGGACAGGAGGCCCAGATGGCAACAGGGACCCAACCCCTTCACTGTCACTGAGAGTGGCACCTACACGTGTGACAGACCCAGCACTGGGCGCAGCCCCCCTGTGAAAGTCTCAGATGGTGAGGGGGGTTTTGATGTCCCCAGCATGGCACCTGCAGGGACCCCAAGGGCTCTGGGTGGGCTCCGCTCCATGGGTCACCACCTGGTGTGACCAGAGCCTGTCCCCTGCTCTGGAGACATCCCAGAACATCCCAGTGTGGGGAGGCCCCGTATTGGAATTGGGGACCCCTGGTGTGCTGGGTGTGACCCAATGGGGGGTCCCATTGGGAGGTCCGTGGGACCATCAGGTGTGACAGGACCCCTCTGTCCCCCAGACCTGCTGGTGCTGCAGGCGCCGGCGCAGGCGCTGCTGGAGGGGGACACGGTGACACTGCGCTGCCGGGCGCGGTGGAAACAGCCCGGTCAGCTCGGTGTCCTTCTACCTCGACTGGAAGAAACTGTGGAGACTCCATAATGGGACCAAGCTCTCCCTGTCACCTCTGCAGCTGAGCCAAAGCGGGAAATACAGCTGCAGGGGCTGGGTGGACTCTGAGCGGTCATGGGGGTGTCTCGGCACCGGTGACAGTGACAGTGCATGGTGAGCACCCCAAGCCGGTCCAACCCTGACACCCCCAAAGCCCCTTCCCAGGACTTGGGGTCACAATCCCCTCCCTCCAATCTCCTTCCCTGAGCTCTTCCCTGTGCCGGTGCTGGAGGGTCCCCTGAGCCCACCCAGGGGTCCCCCCTGACTCTCAGCTGCCTCAGCACCCCCAGCCCCCTGCGGCCCCGAGCCCCCCTCCTGCACGTGTTCTACCGGGACGGGCAGGTGGTGGGGGGCCCGCAGGGGTCCCCGCAGCTGCTGGTGCCCGCCGTGGGGGTCTCCCACTCGGGGAATTACAGCTGCCAGGTGCGCTCCGAGGGGGGGGCCGTGCGGAAGAGCAGCGCCCGGCTCCGCATCACGGTGCACAGTGAGTGCGGGGATGGGCACGGGGAGCCCCCACAGCCTCCTCGGGTGCCCTGATTGGGCGTCTCCATGTCCCCCAGACAAATTTCCTTGGTCCTTCCATCACTTCCCCTTGTCCCCTTGCCCCTCCGTGGTGTGACCCCATCCCCGACATCCCCCATCACACCCATCCCCCTGTCCCTATCCCCCCACACCGGCTGCCAGCCCCTCCCTGTGCCCTCAGCCCTGTCTGTGTCCCCGCAGTGCCCGTGGCCAATGCCACCATCACCCCCGGTCCCCTGTCACACCAGGTGCGCACAGGTGACAACGTGACCCTGCGCTGCTCAGTGCAGGTGGGCTCAGCCCCTGTCACCTTCACCTGGCTGCACAATGGGCAGGAGGTGGCCCGGGGTCCCCTCCTGGAGCTCGGGGACATCGATGTGGGACATTCGGGCACCTACCAGTGCGTGGCCACCAACCAGCTGGGACAGGACGGGCACCGTGTGTTCCAGGCACTCAGCCCTGAGCTGGTCCTGGAAGTGACACCACAGGAACACAGGGAACACAGGGACACAGGTGGGGTCCCACGGGTCACCAGGGAGTGCAGGACCCCTGGGGTGATGGGTGACCCTGATGTGTACCCCCCTCTGTTTCTTGCAGTGCCCGCAGGGGTCGGTGGGGCCCTTTTGTTCCTGCTCCTGCTCGTGGGTGTCATTGTGGCCTGGCACCGCTGGCACCGTGTGGGTGGGTGACAATGGGGGGACAGGGGTCATGGAGAGGGATGGGAAGGCCCCCAGAGAAGGGGGGCCATAGGGCAGCACCCACAGCCCCTGACTTGGGAGAGGCTGAGCCCCCAGTGACCATGGCTCAGAGCCCTGGGGAGCTGTTGGAGGGTCCTGCAGGGATGTTGGGGGTTCTATCAGGGGTCCCCCTCCCTGCCAGGCTTGGGGTTTTGGGGGCTCAGGCTGTTGGTGCAAGTGGGGTGGGTCAGGGATACTGGGGTGGTTCAGGGATACTGGGGGGCCTGGGGAGAATTGTGTGTCTGGTGGTGGTTCAGCATTCCCAAGGGTGGATGGGGGCCCCTGGCTCTCCAAAGTCACCCCTCCAGTTTTCCTTTGCAGATGCCAGGAAGCGCCAGGAAAGGTGAGTGCAGGCTCCAGCCATGATACACCTTTTACCCAAACCCCCAGCACCTCCCATCCCCTTCCACACACCCCCTGATTCCCACAGGGCCCCCCCAGACCCCCTGGCACCCCCGGTGGAGGATCCTCAGGCGACGTACATGGAGCTGCACAGGCAACCATGGGAACCCAGCGACATCTATGACAATCTACACCAAAAGTTGTGATGCTCTGGGAAGCGGGAGGCACTGGGTGACACTGGGGGTGCTCCCTCCATGGCTCCTGTGGTTGCCCATCCTTCCAAGGGAGGTGGTCCTGGGTCAGGGGGAGGCTACACAGGGCAGCCTGTGCTCCCCATTTCCTCTCCCAGTACCCCCAAGGGCTCCCCCATCCCTTTGCTCGTAGCTGCAGGGGCTCCCCAGCCCCATCCAAGTGCCCAAGTACCCTCAGGGACTGCCCCATTCTCTCCCCACAGTGCTTGCAGTACACCCAGGGCTTCCCCATTCCCCCTCCCACTACCCCTGTCCCATCCCGCTGCAAAAGGGGGAGTCGGGGAGGATTCTTGCTGAAAGGTTTCTCAGATGAAAATGAAGAACAAACTCAGCAATATTATATCTGAGAAGTGTTTATTGATAAAGGAGGGTAAGTGTTCTTACCAAAGGAGGAGAGAAGGGAGTAGAAAGGGAAAAGGATAGAGAGAGAAACAGAAGACAGGGACAGCGTTACCGCAAGGAGCCCGGGCGCTCTGTGGCCATCAGCTCGGCAGATGGAGTGTGTGTGCTGCAAGCCAGGGCGAGCCCACATGGCTTTTGGGAGTGGCTGGGCGTGATTTCCAAGGACGGCACCTGCGTGTCTGTGGCATGGGCGAGCGATGGCTGCAGGCTGGCTGCTGCGGGCTGGCTGCGGGCTGGTGCTGCGGCACTGGGGGCTCTGGGCTGGCTGCCGCGGGCTGGGGCTGCGCTGGGCAGGTGCAGCAGGCTCGGTGCTGTGGGCAGCACGGGAAACGCGGCAGAGGCGGCGGGTGGGTGCAGGCAGCATCCGCTCCATCGGGGAAGCAATGAAGGAACGTCCAGGACGAGCAGGAATGAGCTGCCTCGGGGAAGCAGCGAAGCAGGGAAGAACGGGTGCGGACAGGGAAGAAGGACACCGGGAGGAAAAGGCGAGCGGGGGGAGTGTCTGATATTTTTGCTTGATGACCGGGAGGAATGATGTATCTGACTCCATCTTATCAGAAGGCTAAAAATTATTATACTATATTATTCTATATTATATTACATTACATCTAAACTGAATCTGCCAAGCACTCAACTGCACTCCACTGCACACAATCTCACGACTGTCAGCCAACAGTCCTGACACACACACACACACCTGGATTCAATTGGTCAGTGAATCAAAACACTCACACCAGAATCCAATCACCAATTCCCTTCAGGTAAACAATCTTCCACAATTCATTCCACTCGTGAACAACACAGGAGCAGTAAATGAGATGAGAACTGTTTGGATCATTCTTTGCTTTTCTCACTGCTTCTCCCAGGTTCAGAGAATGTCAATCCCACAGGGGAGGAGGGCCAAGCTGACCCTCCGAGCGAGCCCCCGATCCCTCCAAGAAACCCAAAGCAAAACGCTCCTGTTGTGTCACAGTTTGCTGCTTTTATTTGCAAAGGCTCCTCCCACAGCCCGATTTTCCAGCCATTTTTCCCCACTCATTTTTCCCCGGCATCTGTCCCACCAGCCGGTGGGGGTCACTCACAGCCCGATCACTGAAGCTTTCTCTCCCCTGATTCTCTGTTGTGTGAAGCCTCACCAGGGACAGGGTTCCCAGCACATGGACAACACACAGAGTCATTTTTCACCTCATGTGTAGCATATGTTGAGACATAAATCCAAATCAGATGTGCTTAGTGGCTCTGCAATCCCCTCCCAGTGCTCCCACTAAGGTGGCTTACTGGTGCCCATCCCAGTTCCAAGGGGGCACAGCACCTGCTTTTCTGCTCCTGGGACAAAAATGCAGCTCTTTGGTTAAACTGGCAGAAATGGTGTTTCTTTGTTCAGCTCTGCCAATGAAGCTGAACAAGGTGGGAACCTCCCTTGGAATGGAAAATACAACCCCCATCTCTCTGACCTATTATAACTTTGAAATTATGGGGCTTTTAGGCAAAATGTGAGAACAGGAATAACAGTTCTTTATCGGTACGTATTGTGAGAAACAAGTTAATGGAAGTTGACTTTCACTGGATATTATATGAATTGATATTACATTATTGATTATATTGCTGATTAAATATTGTGATGTTGTTGGGACAGTGATGTGTATTGTGGAGTGGCTGATGTTGGTGTGGCCATCCAAGGGTGGGGCCCAGCCATGGCCCAGCCCCACTGCACAGGGATGGCCATTGCCCAGCCCTGCTCTGGCCAGCCCCAGCTGGCAGCCAGCACCTGAGGGTCCCCCCTGCCCCCTTGGCTTTGATTCTGGCAGCTTTAGAGCTGCTGCAGAGGTGAGAATTCTGTGGGGGAAAAAGGCCTGGCTGTGGTTTGCTCAGCCCTGCAAAAGCACAAACCCTGATGGGAGCCCAAGCAGTGGCTCTGTGAGGGCCTTTGATGGTTTTCAGAGCAGGGCTGGCTGGAAACACCCCCTGCAGGGGCAGCTGAGAGGGAACCAGTCCAGAAATGCAGCAATTGATCATTTGTTCCTCTTGGTAGGGGACTGAGAGAGCCCCAGAACTACTGCAAATCTTGCAACACTCAACAACCTGACCTGGACACTCCTTTTTGAACAAAACCTGCAGCCTTCTGGAACCTCATGGCAAGAATATTTGGGCTCAGGCTGTGGCAATCAGATAAGAGGGAAAAGTGTGGAAATATTGAGCAGGGGCTTTGGCTGTGGCCGTGGCGGAGCTCTGGGGAGTGACCCTGTGTGGATTCCAGGTGTCCCCAAAGCTGTTCCATCCCTGCCCTCCTCACCTGAGTGAAAGGCTGAGGGTTTGCAGGAATTGTGGTGTAAAGCCACCAGAGGTGCTGCTGTGGACCCGAGACCTGCCTGGGGTCAGGAGCTGCCTTCCTTCCATTCGGGATAATGGAGAGCAGTCGTGGGTGTCCTGCAGGGCGTGTGCCTGGCCCCGGGACACTGCTACGCTGCCAGTGGGCACTGGGATCCAACCTGCTGCCTTGGCGGCTTCTGCCCGCTGCCGGTGGTGGTGCCGGGACCAATTCGTGCCCGTGAGTTTGCAAAAGGAGCGATATCCCAGGCCGTGTTTTGTGCACAGAGCCAGAGGAAGGAGGGCAGGTCAGGCTGGAAAGGTGCCTGTGCTGAAGGTGCAGTTGCACAGCAGTGTGCAGTTGCAGATCTTGTTGAGCACGCTGAAGGCCAGCAGTGGGACAAGGAGCCTGTGTGTCAGGACTAAAGTGGTGTCTGAGGCCCTGCCATATTTGGTCGGCTGTTGTGCACGTCAACAAGATCATGAAGAGCAGACAATGAAGGAAACCTTCTGGTTTAACTGGTGGGGATTTGACCCTTAAGGGAAACAATGGACTGGTCAATGGATGGGAAGTGAACCTGTGAAAGAGGAACAGTACCCAGTGGAGCTGTGGTTGGCATGGAGGGGGTTTCACAAGACATTGCAGCCTCATCTGACGCACTGGCCAAGCGTGAAATGACGTTGTAACTGGAAAAAGTCCACTCCGGAGGAGGAGATGTCAGGCCTGGTTCTGGGGTGTGCGGGATGAAAAGGACAAAATGCCCATCCTTTTGATGCAGGGGATGCCCTGAATGTGGGGGCTGGCCTGCCCCTCCCACTGGAGCACCATGCTGAGATACCCTGAGAGCAGCCCAGTGCTCCTTGCTCCTCTCTGCTGACACGTGAGCGTTTGTCTGCTTTCAGGATGGCCCTGGCTGTGTCAGGGCTGCTCCGTGGACACGAGACAGCGGGTCCTGTCCCGCTGGGTCCCAGCAGTGCCTGGCAGCAGCCCTGCATCCACGTCGGGATGCCGGCCAAGAGAGGCCCTGGAAGCTGAGGCAGCTGATTTGAAGCTTTTGCAGATACACACAGGGCATGGCCAGCAGTGTTCCCTCAGGATACAGCAGTCCTGAGGGGCCTCCCCAGAGCTGCCTGATGCCACCCACTCCTTGTGGCACCAGTTGCTTTCCTGTGGGATGTTCTACCTCCGCCAAGAGTGAAGAGGGAGCTGGAGAAAGAGCTTGCCAGGCTGCTCTGGATCCTTTGCCAGCAGCCCTGGTTGAGTGGAGAAGTCCGAGCTGAGCGCACATGTGCCAATGGAACAGCCGTGCACAGGAAGGCTGGCTGGCAAGGATGATCCAGGAACCATAGGCCTGGCAGCCTGGCTTTGCTCCAAGCCAGGGAAGGCCTTGGAGCAGATCCTCCCGAGTGCCGTCCCACGGCACGTGCAGGGAACCAGGGGGTCTGCTGGAGGCTGGGAAAGCTCTGCGGAGGGACGGGCACAGCTGGGGGTCCTGGCGGGGTGTTGAGGGCTTCTTTGGGGGTGTTTGGGGGCTGGGTCTTGGGGGGCGTGTTGGGGAAGGAGTTGTCTGGAAGGTGAGAGGCCTGGGCTGGAATTGGAGTCAGTTTGAAGGCAGCATCTGTGCTTTGGCACAGCTTTGGTTAGGGAGGGCAGAAGGAATATCTGTGACTATTTCTTTTCCTGGTCCTGTTTCTCCTGCAGGGAACAAGAGGGGAGAGCTGTACTTTATTGGCCACTTAGATATCTGTACTGGGGGAGGATTAGCCCTTTTGCCATCTACTCATTTGTTTGGGTTACTCTTGTAACACTGAGTGGTCTTTCATTCCTTGAGAGCTTTTATTCCTTAAGAGAATTAGGAGATTATAATCCCTTCCTCGAAATCCATTTGCACATCAAAGAATGGCCTTCTTTTTGGCTCTGTGTAGTGTTATGTTTTGTAAAGTGACTTGCAGTGGATGATGTTAAGGCAAATGAGTTGCTGCTTTGAGATGGGAACAAACTTCCAAACCATTCCCATTGTCTGGCCCTCGCTATTAACTGGAGAAGTTTGCAAATTTTGGAACGACTTGAGTTGAGCAATGGGAAGTAAAGCTTTCCTGAAGTGAGGGTTCTTAAATGCCCTGAGCCCACAGAGCAGGGCAGCATTTGCTGATGTTTCGAGCAGTTGCAAGAGATCCTGTCGGGCTGCCATAGACTCCTGGGCCCAGGGATTCCTTCCAGCCTGGGCCACTTTGGCCGGGCTGGGGGCGGCCCCAGGGCAGGCGGCAGTGTGTGCAAGGGCCCTGGGCGGCACGCTGCAGCACGGTCACCGTGGCATGGAACGGAAGCCGGTGTCCAAGGGCCCTTTGTGACACGTGGGAAATAGAAGCTTGCCCGGGTGCTCGGAACACGCAACGGGACAGGACGGGACAGAGCGGTGCTGTGAGGAGCCCCCGCACAGCGCACTCGTTCCCGTCTCACCCGGAGCTTTTCCGCAGCGTTGTTCCTGCAGCTGAGCTCGAGGCCAGACTGCGGGACTCTGTGACTCGGAGCTTTTCCGAGGCATCTCCCATTCCCGCGGCCAGTGCCATCAAGTCCAGACCGTGGGATTTGGTCACCTGACTCACTTAGGAGGAGTCTCCTGTCATTGTGGCAGGAGCCCTCAAGACCAGAGTGCAGGACTTGCTGTCCTGCAGCCTTCCTGAGGCTTCCCTGTTGCAGGTGCCTTGAGGGCACAACTGCGATTGTTGACTTGGCGATATCCTGAGGCATCTCTCTTTAAGGCGCCCTCAAGAACAGACTCTGGCATGGCAGCCAGATTCCCCGGCTTGTTGAAAGTGTTCAGGGGGAAAAAAAAGAGAAGCCCTGGAGCTGCCCCAGCACAACAGCCTGAAGATCCGGAGCAGATCCAGACACTGCAGGATGGTGAGTAGCAGAGCTGGGCCACAGGGCTGATGTCTCCAGCCAGCTTGGCCCCATCCCATCCCATCCCATCCCATCCCATCCCATCCCATCCCATCCCATCCCATCCCATCCCATCCCATCCCATCCCCTGGGGACATGCCTATGGACAGGATGGAGCAGGGGCAGGGCAGACACCCCACAATGGCCATGCTCCATCCCCTGGGTCATCCCGGGGCTCTCCCCGCCTGGGGAGCGCAGGGCTGGGCTGTGTTCTCCGGCCTCTCCCGCAGCCCCTCAGCTCTGGCTGCGCTCGCTCTTTGCCAGACGCAGCCCTGGACAAGACACAAGAGCAGGAACCCGGCCGTGGCCGCTTGCGCAAAACCCTGAAGGTACCTGCAGCCACCCCCACCTGGGCTGGGCCTGCTGTCCCTGCTCAGCCGAGCACCACGCTTGGAGCGTGCCACGGAGCATCCCTGGCTTCCCTGCCCTTTATTCTCCTGCAGATGTTCCGGAAATTCCTGCGCATTCGACGTAGGAAGACCGGCAGCGCAGCAGCTGAGGGCACAGCCCAGCCTGACTCGGGGCTGACCGAGCTCCAGGCAGAGCCTGATGTCAGCCCAGATTCGGCTGAGCGCTCACAAGACTCTGAGGCTGCAGTGAACGAGGACAGGGCAAAGGCAGACAAGGCAGTGACTGAGGATGTGGCCGTCACAAACACCGCAGAGACTGAGGACATCTCAAATACTGGCACCAGGCCCACTCTCACTGGGATTCATGCTCCCACTAAGGATTTTTTCGAGGAGAGTGCTGTTCCTTCTCAGCAGCAGGTAAGCAGCCTGGGCCCGGGCCTGGAGGCCTGCCAGGATCGTGTGTCCCCTCGAGCCATGGTCACTGGGCCCCCTCAGCCTTTGAGGCCAGCACAGTGTGGCGGGAAGGGAAGCACTTCTTGGGGGAAGCTGGGGAAGTTGCTCCCTAGGACAGCACTCAAAATCTCCCCCATGCCTCCTCCAGGTGCCAGCCATTGTAAGGAAACATCCACCAGACTCTACTGTCCCATGGCACTGTGGATGCCAGGCTGCAAATTGACATTGTGAGGCTGGCTGAAGAACACCCTGCCGACGTGGTGCTGACCCTCCTGCGCTGTGCCCCAACATGTGACAGGTACGGGGCCCACGTGCCTGGAGAGCTCAGGGCTCACCAGCCTTTGGGGCCCATGGCCCTGCACAGCCTGTGCTATGGCATCTGCCAGACAGGCAGAGAGGTCCAGGACCCTTGGGCCCCTGTGTTTCCCGAGCCTGCTGCCAATGCTCCCTCCCTGCCCCTCAGGGCACCGGGGCCTCTGTCGACCTGCGCCCCCACAGCTGCACAGGGCAAGGTACTGTGACTGAGATGCCCCTGACACAGAGATCTGATCCCACAGAGCTGCTGCGCAATCATATGGAGAACCATTGGCTCGTCACAAGCAACAATGGAGAAAGTGCTGCCAACACTGGTCCGTGTCATGGAGGATTGGCCACTGCACAGCGCATGCGCCTCTGATGGGGACGACAGGGACGTTTTGGCGCTGGCTGTGAGTTTCTGGGCCCGTGCTCGCCCCCAGGTCACCTCTCCAGTAGCTCTCAGTCCTCTCAGTGCCGCAGTCACTGGGCTGAAACCTGGGCTAGGGGCAGGCTCAGGGGGCACCAGGCCCGCTGCTCCTCCTGCATCTGCCCTTGGGCCCTGCCCCACGGACACCTTGGCACTGAGCGCTGTCTCGGGCTGCTTCTTTTGCAGGCAGCTCTGGTGACTCTCCAGGTGCCTGAGTGCCTCAAGGCCATGATCCCTTATTCTGAGCAACTGTTCCTGGCACTGCTCTTCCATATTGTCGTCACTACACAGCAGATGCCACCAGAGGAAGCTGATACCTTCTGGAGAGCATGCCAGGAGGAACAGCGCCTTCCCATCGAGCTTAACAGGTCCCAGTCCTCCTGTCCTTGCCATGCCCTTGTGGCCAGTGCCAGCGCTCCCAGTGTGACCTGGGCTTTGCTCTGCACACAGGTTTGCAGTGCAGGCCATGAAGGTTCTGCTCTACCGACTGCGGTGTGACCACGTGGTGATGTCTATGGAGCGCAAGCGTGGCTGGGACACGCTGCTGTGTGCTGACACCCAGCACTATGCCATGGGTCTGCTGGCCAGGTGAGACCCCCTTCTCCCCACTGCCCCCGGCATTTGTGCCCTGTGCCCCACACAGTCCCTGTGGTCATGGGCCACAGAGCCTCGTCACTGAGGGACAGCCAAGGAGCCTGAAAAAGGCTGGGAGAGGAGAGTGCCCAGAAGGGAGGGGCCACCTCCCAGAGCACCCACATCCCCTCCAGGGATGCTGGGGAAAGAGCAGACCTCTGTGAGTCAGTTCTGGGAGAGGTTTGTCCCCCACCTCAGGCTCTCGGTGCCTTTTTTCCCCCTGCCAGGGAGATGCGTTATGACTTGACCCCCCTGTGTTCCCATGTGGCATATCGCCTTCTCCTGCTGCTGAGCAGTGAAAAGCCATGGTGGGACCTGCCCTTGCTGGCATTCCTTGTGGAGGTGAGCCTGGTGGCCAGCGCTGCCTCGCTGAGCTGCCTCCCAGCTCTCTGGCCTCTCACAGCCACAGCTGCCTGGGACGGTGCCCACGCCCTGTGCTGCTGCCTGGGCCCAGCCCTGGGCGGTTCTGGGCTCCTGCTGGATGGGTCCCCTGTCACTGCCCTGTGCCTTTCAGGTCCTCGAGTGCCTGCGCTTGAGGAAATGTGCTCGCACTCTTGTGAAGATCATGTCAAGTTGCCTGCAGATGGAGTGCAGGGAGCGGCGGCGCCTGGCGCTCAGAGGCCTCGTGGTGCTCAGCAGGAATGCCTCGATGGTGAGAAGGGGGCCGCGGCAGAAGCTGCGCTGGGGAAAGCAGCCCCTTGGGCGTGCAGGGCTTCAGGAGCGCAGGCAGCTGCTCCCAGCTCTCCTGCCTCACCTGCCCCAGTGCTTTGCGTCAGGCCTTTGGCCTGTGGGCCCTGCAGCAGCAGGGTGGGCTTGCAGTGCCAGGGCGGTGTTGGCGGTGCAGCCGTCCGTGGCTTTCCAGCACAGCCTTGTGTTCCACACAGGCCAGGAGAATGTGCAGTCTGTCTCCAAGCCTTCTGGAGCTGCTGGGTGATGCCGATGGAGAGGTGGTCAGCATGTCCATCCGTGTGCTCACAAATGTGCTCCAGACAGACATCCTGGTACCCAGCACCACTGCCCCCAAGCTGGCTGAGGCACTGCTGCTGCTCTTTGACCACGTAAGGCTCTGTGTCCCCAGCTGCAGGCACTGGCTGCTGCCCTGAAACTTTGCCTAGGTGAGCCTGGAGTATTTGGTCTAAAGGCCTCATCCTCTTCCATTCCTCCAGGACAACAGCTATGTGCAAGTGCTCTCCCTTCAGCTCTTCTTCAGGGTGATGGACTTGGTAGTGGAAGAGGGAAAAAAGCCCCTTGCGAAGATTTTGAGCCAAAGCCTCCTTCCACTCTTCTTCCACTGCCATGATGAGAACCAGTGTGTGGCAAAGGTCAGGTTTTGCGTGACGCTGGTGGATCTCGGGGAGGGGGCTGGGCTGCCTCCTGCCCTGGCACCTCATGGACTGCAGCCTCCTCCAGGCCTTGGCACAGGCGTGTGGGTCCTGTGCCTTGGCCTGTGGGGCCATCTCTGGGTCTCTGCTGCCCTCCAGGCCTCTCGGGAAATGCTGCTTCGTGTGGCCAAGTTCCTGAAGAGGAGGAAGCTGAAGAAGCTGGTGAAGAAGGGGCAGCTGTCAAAGTTCGCCAAGGCCCTGGTAAGGAGGGCCTGGAAGTGCCAGGCTCAGCCTGGAGAAGGCCCCTGAGGGCGGTGCTCAGGGTGCGGGGCTGGCAGCTGTGCCCGCTGCTGCAGCCAGAGGCCGCGCGGGCTCTTCTCCAGGCTCCCGTGGGCCCGAGCCGGGTGCCCGTGGAGCCCCGGCCCGGCGGGGCTGCGGGGCGGCACCGGGGCTCCCCGGGCAGCAGCCGGCCCGCTGCCCCCCCCCTCGGGAGCCCGGCGCCAGCGGCTGCTGGCCGCGCCTCAGGGCTGTGCGGCCAGGGGAGGCCGGGGCTGGGCGCAGGCAGCGCCCGGCCCAGGGGCTGAGGCCCGCGCCAACCCTTCCCTCCTGCCGCTCTCTGCAGCTGGCAGAGGACAGGAGCCGAGCGGCCGAGCACCTGCGCCGGGCCCTGCGCTACCTGGATAGCCCACAGGAGGCCCTGCGAGAGGCGGCCGTCAGGATCATCGGTGAGCCACGAGCCCGGGCTCCCTCCCCGGGCCGCCGCAGCTCGGCCCCGGCCCCGCCTGCTGCCCCGGCAGCGCCGGCCGGGCCCGGCGCCGTGGAGCCCCGCCCGGCCTGGGCGCTGCTGCTGCTGCCGCCTCTGGCAGCCGTGCCCTGGGGCGGCAGCGTGCGCCGCGGGCCCGGGCTGAGCCCTGCCGGGCCAGCAGCCCGTGTGGCCGCAGCGCCGGCAGCGCCGCTGGCAGGGAGCTGTGCCGCTGGGGCCGTGACAGGCTCTGTGTTCACAGGCATGGCCGGCATGGTCAAGATGGGCCGGAAGGAAGAGCTCCAGCTCCTCGATGAGGGTGAGTGCGGGCAGCGGGCTGACAGCGGGGGCTGCCGCTGGGGGAACTGCAAGTCCTGCCCTGGCTGCGGCAGGCTTCGCTCCCTGTGTGGACAAGCACAGAGAGATGTGAGGGACACGCGTGGGGGACATTCGTGGCCAGCACCTTCTGGCTGATGCCATTGTCTCCTGCTGCCTCCTGTCCATGGCAAGAGGTGGGAGGTATGGCCCTGGCAGGAAGGCCTCCTTGGCTACCTGCAGATGCAGGCTCTGACCGTGGCTCTGCTCATGTCTCTTCCAGCCCTGCAAGGCCTGAGAAGAGATGACAGCCCTTCCCAAATGAATATATTCGTTCAGCAGAGTATCATTGAGAGATCTGCAGAACTACGTTTATCTGATGGTTCAGAAGAACCATCGCTCCTCCAAGTCCTAAAAACACCACGGAAGAGGAGATCACCTGGAGAGACCCAAAGAGACCAGAAGAGACCAGCTGGAGCTTCAGGCACAGCTGATGATTGGCACAGCTGAGCCTGTGGGAAGCTGCCATAGCTCCTGCCTTCTCCCTGCCTGTTGACAACTGCGTGCCTCCCCAGCCCTCAGACCCTGCCCATCCCCTTTCTTCCCTCACCACTCCTCCCTTTGCTTCGTCTTCCATTAATAAACAGTTTGGCTTCTTCACTTTGCCTGCATCCCTGTGGAGCTGAAGCAAATGCGGGGCCCTGGGACACACAGGCCCCTGCTGCCGTTCTCTCCCAGGCCGTGTTTTGTGCACAGAGCCAGAGGAAGGAGGGCAGGTCAGGCTGGAAAGGTGCCTGTGCTGAAGGTGCAGTTGCACAGCAGTGTGCAGTTGCAGATCTTGTTGAGCACGCTGAAGGCCAGCAGTGGGACAAGGAGCCTGTGTGTCAGGACCAAAGTGGTGTCTGAGGCCCTGCCATATTTGGTCGGCTGTTGTGCACGTCAACAAGATCATGAATAAAACCAGGTCGAAAAATGCTCCCGGAAAGGCAAGATTCCAATTTTAGCAGCTTTTTCCACCTCCACGATGCATGAATTCGTGGGTCTCCTGGATAGGGAATGTTCATCCCAAATTTTCTGCCCACTTGTCTAGGAACACTCTAATGAAGGTGCTGATGTGGTGATTCAGTCTTCTGAGGTTTTTTGGGGTATTTTGGGGGGATTTCAGGGGCTAGGATAGGAGGAGAAAGCAGGACACGATCCAGATCTGGAAAATCCCATATAGCACTGGAAATGAGGAGAACTCAGTGGAAACAAGCACAATGGTACTGGATGAAAAATAATTTTTATGAAGGAAAAATGGGGGAAAATAAGGATAAAATTCCAAATTAATCCATTGGTAAAGAATAACTTTGAGGCGCAATAGGAGAAATTCCAACACAACAGGGTACTAGGGCCTGGGAGGGCCCAAATTTTTGTATTTTATTTAGGAACATTTCAGAGGGTTTTTTTAAATGTTACTGGATTTTTTTTGAAGAGAACCCTACTTTTCCTTTCTGAATTGATGGGAAGTTGCCTCCTGTTCATTCTGTGCTGGTTTTGCCCATCTTCATTCCTGAATTAAAAATAAAAAATAAAAAAACAGGAAAAGGATTTTTTAAAAGAAGAAATATTAATAATATTATGCATAATATTAATAATGACAATAACAATAAAAGGAGTGGTAATAATTGTCATAAATAAGTCATCAAGATTCTGAATATTTCTTCTTTGTAGATTTTTTGGGGAGTAAAAGTTTAGTGTTTTATTTTATAATTTAAAAGATGTTATTTTGCTATGTGTTATCCTGGAGATACAAACTGCTTTGGTTTCATGGGTTGTTTGGGTTTCTTCCCTTGAGTTGCTGGGAATTTTTCTGGTTGAAAATTAAAAGGTGTTGAAAATTTTTAAAAAAGGGGGGGAGAAAGGAAAAAAGGGGGGAAAAGCAGGGAAAAAAGTAAAAAACAAGGGGAAAATCTCTTAAAAATATAAAAAGCAAGCCAAAAAAGAAGACTTTGTTT
Organism: Camarhynchus parvulus; assembly: GCF_901933205.1. Classification (NCBI taxonomy): domain Eukaryota; kingdom Metazoa; phylum Chordata; class Aves; order Passeriformes; family Thraupidae; genus Camarhynchus; species Camarhynchus parvulus. The sequence goes on from NW_022148374.1 coordinate 20,287, forward strand.
GCAATGTGTGCCTGAGTGCCTTGATTTTTCATGTTTTTTGGTGTAGTCTTGAGTTGTAGAGTTCTTCAGGCAGGATGCTGAGCTTGGTGGAGATTGCGGAGCCGCCGGAGCCATTCCCAGTTTTCCTTCCCACCTGTAGTATCCGATGCTGTCACACGAGTCCGTTTTGGAGCACCAAAGGTGCCATTTTTATAAATTCCCAATGCCCAGAATGACATGATTCCATGGGAATTTGTGAGGGGAGCTGGAGGATTCGAAATTCCCGATGCCTGGAATGCTGTTATTCCATGGATTGCCAGTGTTGATGGGAAGTTGTGAGGGGAAGCAAATGACTCTCGACTCCCAACCCCTAGAATGCTGTTATTCCATGGTGTTCCGGTGTTGCCCACCAAATGCAACCCTGGACCATCAAATCTAACTTTTGACCAATAAATCCCAACTGTTCACCAGCGAATCCAACCTTGGACCTTCAAGTCCAAACTCTATAAAATTCAACCTTAGACCACCAGGGATGGAATGGGATGGGATGGGATGGGATGGGATGGGATGGGATGGGATGGGATGGGATGGGATGGGATGGGATGGGATGGGACCAAGCTGGCAGCAGGCACCAGTCCTGTGGCCCAGCTCTGCCACTCACTGTCCTGTAGTGGCTCGAACAGCACCACCTCTTCAGTCTCCAGTTCTGGATCAGGTTCAGGCTCTTCTTCCTGCTCCTCCACCCAGGTCACCCTTGGGCATTCTTGGGGGTCTGTGCTCCCTGACTTTTTCATCCCTGTTCCATTCTGTCCATGGGAATGTCCCTAGGGTATGGGAAGGGATGGGTGTCAATAGGTGTCAGTGGTGCTAAGCTGGCTACAGGCGCCAGCCCTGTGGCCAAGCTCTGCCACTCACCCTCCTGCAGCAGCTGGATCGGCACAAGCTTCTCGGTATCCATCAGGTTCAGGCTCTTCTCCCTGCTTCTCCACCCAGGCCAGCTTGGACACTCTCAGGAGTCTCTGCTCCATGTCATGATTGGAAGAATGGCTAATTGCAAGACAAATGCCTCTGGAAGGCCACGGGCCACCAAGGCCTGCAGTCTTGCCACCAGGTCACCTATAGGAGTAAGACCTTGGAAAAGCTCCGGGTGGGACGTGAACGAGTGCGCTGTGTGGGGGCTCCTCACGGCACCGCTCTGTCCCGTCCTGTCCCATCGTGTGCTCCGAGCACTGTGGCGTGCTCTTGTCACCGCCAGCTCCTATGTCACCACGTGTCACCAAGGACCCTTGCACACACTGCCGCCTGCCTTGGGGCTGCCCCCGGCCCACCCAAAGTGGCCCAGGTTGGAAGGAGTGGCTGGCCCCAGGTGTGTAAGGCAGGCCAACAGGATCTTTAGGAAGGGCTCAGAGCATCAGCAAACGCTGCCCTGCCCAGTGACAGGACTCGAGAAAAGGGCAGGGAGCTGGGACAGGGCAAGTTTCATTTCCATATCAGGAAAAGGTTTTTCACCCAGAGCACAGTCAGGCACTGGGACGGGTTCCCCATTGACGCAGCCCAGCGGAGCCCGGGCTGGCTCTTGGGAAAACTGCGGCGCTGCGCCAGGAGTGGGGAACGGCCAAGGCGTGGGTTCTGCCTGCGGCTGAACCTGGTGAGCCGCTGCTGAGTGGTTCAGGATCTACTAAGTGCGGCACGGAGCGGTCAAAAGAGAAGGAGGAGGCTCCTTGATTGTGAGGTTCCACAGGCAAAGGTTTATCCCAAGGGAAGGATTCAGCAGCAAAGAGCTGCCAGCACTTCTGTGCACGGGATTTTATCGGGGTACAACTCAGGGGGTGGATAGAAACGATTGACCAAGAAGGAATCTGCAGGGGAGGAGCGAGGGGATTCCATCAGTTGCTTGGGACTAATTAGGACAGATGGGAGGAGAGGGTAGGTGACATGGGCCAGTGGGGCTTCCAGCACTAGGGGAATTCCAAAGGGCTGGTGCAGTCAGGGATTGGTCCAAGGTAAAAGTGACAGGGAAGGTTCAGGAATAAAGAGCTGGATTATCTTGACAGGCAGGGAAGGAGCTGGAACAAAGAGTGGGGAATGGCATGAGGGACAGCTTTGAGGGAGGGCAAAACCTAGGGGTAAACCAACTTGGGGAAAACACGGGGTACATGAAAACAAACCATTATACGATAAGTGATAAATAAACACGAACCGGAACACCCCAGGGAAATGGGCACAGCACCAAGCCCATCTGAGTTTGAGAAGTGTTTGAACAACATCAAGCAGTCACCCAAGCTTTTAGACATTACATCAAAAGTCAAGGGTTGTGACCTCTAGGTTTACATGAGTATATACTCCTGAGTATGACTTTAGGCAGTGTTTACGAAACTCGTTTTATGTCCAATCATACCCCAATTCCTTGTAGATTGTGTGGAACGTGGAATCCTTTTGTTTTCATTGCTTGTTAGGACTATAAAAAGAATATTGGTGCTGGGTGACTCAGAGACAGCCCTGTGTGTGTTAAGTGGAGTATACAGGGGATAAAGAGAAGGAAAAGAGAAGTGCTAATAGATCCTGAGAAGTTTGGAAATGTAGATAGCATGAAGAATGAATAACACAAGAAGTAAAGATGGTATTAAAAAGAGTCCACTAGAATGTAATTTAGCAGATGAGAAAGATTTGGGAGGAATCCCAGAGGGTAATTTTTCAAGGCAAGGTAATCTGATGAAATACTCTACCCAATGGTAGGCTTGGTATCAATTAGAAAGTGGTGAAAAGTGACCCCCTAATGGAACTTTATGCTACATTGTTACAGTTGATGTTATTTTTAAGACAAGAAGAAAAATGAGATGCAGTGAAATATGCAGACATGTTTTTTGCCCTGAAGAATAAACCTGAGTGGCAGAAAGAATGTGGCTTGGATTTGGCCCCACAGGACCTTTAGTCCTAACTTTGGAAAGAGATAACAGGCAGAAAATAAAGAGATGTTGTTCAGCATTCAGCATAGGGCAGAGATGTTTGAAATTGGCTCAAATGCACCAGGAAGATTGTGTTCTAGGTGTCCAGGACTTACAGCCGAGTTACCCCAGGCCAGCTCGGGTACACTCGCCCTCAGCCAACCACTCCGCCCCCTGAATGAAACCCAAATGGCAGTGAGGATGAGATGAATAATCCAGGTGAGGGGACAATTTCAGAGAGCCCCAGTGACAACCAACACAAGGAATAAAACCAAGAAAGCTTTGCCTTTAGTCACCCCCTTCAGGCAAGTCCTGAGGCCCCCAGGAGAAGCCATGTGGGTGAACATCTGCTTTTCTACTAGTGACCTGAACAGTTGGTGGGAAAAAGTTAAAATGGATAGAGGAAACCCTAGCAAAGTAGCAAAAAGATTGGAGTTCATAGTCAAGAATCAAGAGCCAGACTGAGGTGATACTGATTTCATGTTGACAGAGCTAAGAAAACCAGCAAAAGAGTTGGTGCTAAAGGTAGCCAGAGCACGTGTGCAGGGACAAATTGCTAGTGGAGCCTTACAAGGTACAGTGGACCAGCTGTTTCCTATTGGAAGCCCTTTGTGGGATGTGAACGATGCAGGCAGCTGTGCAATGTTAACCAGATAGCAGGAACTAGTCAAATTTGAATGAAAAAATGCCATTCCAAAAGCAATAAATTGGTCAGTAATAGATAATGTTACACAGGGACAGCACGAGTCACCCACTGACTTTGTGGGCAGGCTCTGAGCAGCTGCACGTGAACGCACAGCCCTGCATCCCTGGTCGGATACTTAGATAACCTCCCCCCCCTTATCTACCACAGCCAGCTGCATTGGTAGAGGTGCCTCATCCAGCACCCAATCCAGCACCCCAGCACCCAATCCAGCACCCCCAGCACCCAATCCAGCACCCCTTGCACCACAAGCCCCAGTGGCTCCGCTCCCGGTACTTGATTCACCACCAGCACACAGAATGAGAAGCCAGGAAAGGGCACGAGCAGAAAGCAGTGGAGATAGCAATAATGAAGGGAAGAGGAGGCAGCTGTACCCATTAAGGGAAGAACCATTAGTAAGAAATCAAGGGAGACCAGTCATTGGGTATGTGTCAGCACCCCTGAATACTGGGGATGTAAGAGCTTTAAAAAAAGAAATGGGAAGGTTACTTGAAGATCCTCTGGGGATGTCTGAAAGGTTAGATCAGTTTCTGGGACCCAGCATTTACACCTGGGTGGAGATTCAGTCAATTTTAAGTATTTTATTTTCAGCAGAGGAGAGGCAGCTGATAAGACAGGCTGGCATGAGAATTTGGGATAGGGGCCATCAGCAGGGACCTTTAGAAGAAATAAAATGGCCCCTGGCAGCCCCTAACTGGGACTATAACAACGACCAAGATAAGTAGAATATGGTGGATCTCAAGAATATAATTATTCAGGGAATTCGAGAAGCAGTCCCCAGAGGGCAAAATATTAGCAAGGCCCTGAATGAATGCCAGGGGAAAGATGAGTCACCCATAGATTAGTTAGAAAGAATAAAGAAGAGTATACAACTGTATTCGGGATTAGATTCTGATACAGCAGTGGGGGAAGCATTAATCAAAACTCAGTTTGTGGCAAAAGTCTTGGGAGGATATTAGAAAGAAACTTGAAAAGTTAGACGGTTGGCAGGAGAGAGGTTTGCAAGAATTGTTAAGAGAAGCACAGAGAGTTTATGTCCGCAGAGATGAAGAAAAGGCCAAAGCTAAAGCTAAGGTTTTCGTAGCTG
>NW_022148375.1:0-25000 GCF_901933205.1 Camarhynchus parvulus
CCTTCCTGGCTGACCAGCGGGAAGCAGCGGCCAAATGGCACAGGCACAGAATAATCTCCAGCACCAGCAAAAACTTTCCTGGCAGCAAAAATTGTTTCTTGTAGGCAGAGCTGTCAGCCTCTGATCCCCAAATTGTGTCCAGTGCTGCCTTGTGTAGCCCAAAATCCCCAGGAGAGGCAGCAGAACCCTGTGTTTGTGCACAGGGATGCTTTAGGAGCATGGCTGAAATTTAGGAACCCCGGCCCTAATTACAAAGCCTCCTTAAGGGTCTGCAGCACCCAGAGCAGAACGGGGGCATTGGCCCAATCAGCTCCAATTTTGCCCCATTTTGCCCTTTAAAGGCACTGCTCCCGCCGGGCTCTCCCTGCGCTGCAGCTGCAGAGCCCTCGGGGCTGTGCTCTGCTCTCTTCTTCCTCCTCCTCCTCCTCCTCCCCCTGCGGCTGCAGTGTCGGGACCAGCAGCGGCCCCGGGAGAGCAGGAACTCCCTGCAGCGCCCCCTGCTGGCCGCGGTCATACCTGCACCAAGGATGAACAACGAGCCCTGAGCCGAAGAGAAAGTTCTGGGTTCGTGTTGTTTGTTCTGTTCTATTTTATAATTTTCCTCATAAAGAATTCATTTTCCTACTCTTTTGCCTGGAAGCCCCATAATTTTTGAAAGAAAAATGCTTTTAGAGATGGGTCTTCTTATTCCAGCAATGTTCCTACTTTCCTTGGCAGATCTTTCTCATTTATATGAGTTGCCAGCTCCTGGGTTCCAAAGTGGATGGGACAGACACCCCAAGAGAAGACACGGTCATGGACATGGCCACCTCATGCTCTGCCTTTTAAGCCAGTTGGGTCACCAAGGGCCCTCTCCCCAGGTGGCACTTCTGGTCACCTGGCCACTCAGGAGCTGGCTTTGGCAGAGTGTCACACTGTCCCCAGAGTGCCATGGCTGACAGACTGATGGACAGATGGGGCCCTGTCTCAGCAAAAGCAAGGCCTGACCCACCCCTGCCACACACAGCTGTTCCAAAATGTCTCCAGACATCAAACTTTTCCTGTCTCTGACACCCCACCCTGCGCCATGGCCTGATCCCGACTGCCCTGGGAAAAGGGGGAGGCTCTGGAACCCCACAGGGCCTTTGTGACATCCTCGTGTGGGGAACAGGGCAGAGGAGGCATTTGGGACAGGGGACAAGAGAATCCAGAGCCTCCTGAAGGCCACTTTGGCCATCAGAGCAAGGAAGGCCCAGGGCCCTGCCCTGGACAAACAAACCCTGGACACTCTCCCCAGCATGTTTCCTACACCTTCCTGGGATTCCTACTACCTACCCTTTGGACTCTGAACCTTGTTGCTGTTGCTGTTGGTTTTATTGTCTCTGGTTGCTGTTTCAGGAAATTGTTCTTCTCTCAGCCCTTTGGGATCTTTGTGCCCCCATGCAGAGGGAGAGGGGCAGTTTTTAGTGGCAGCACACACACGAGTGGGTGCCCATGGGTGGGGACCCCCAGTGCCCCCCCCCCAGTGTCACAGCACATTCCCGTAGATGTAACCGAGTTCCCGCGGTCGCCCCTGGGGTCCCCGCAGCTCTGCGTAGGTCACCTGGGGATCCTGGGGAACAGTGACACAGGGGGGCCCTGCAAAAGACACCAGCTGCAGGGAGCAAGGTGGGGGTTGACACCAGTGGGTGACGCGTCACTCTCCCCCCCATCACTGTACTCACCCTGTGCTTGTTTGGTGCTCACAACGTGGGTGTACAGCACCTCCCCCTCCTCTGGGGGGGCCGGGGGATCTGGGAGGGCCCTGTGGGGATAAAGACAATGTGTGGGAGGGGCTGGAGAGTTGTGGGGTGGGGTAATAGGGGACTCATGGCTGGAGAGCCCCACTCACCTTTCCTGCTGCTTCCTGGCAGCTGTAGAGAAAGAGGGGAGGGGTGACTGTGGGGTCCCAGGGCCCAGACCCCTCTCAGGATTTCTGTATCCTCTGGGACCCCCAATTTCTCTCAGGACCCCCAAGCATCCCTGAAGCCCCCCAGAATTCTGAACTTACCCAGTGCCCCTGACCAACTCAGCCTCAAGAACCCAAAGCCTGATAAAGACAGAGACCCCCCAAACACTCCCAGGGCCCCTGAAAGAACCCCCAACATCCTTGCAGGACCCTCCAGCACCTCCCCAAACCCTACAGGACTCCCAGACAAGGTGACAGTTCTGGGACTGTGAGTGCCGTCCTATCATTCCCCAGTTCTGGGGCCTCTACAGCCCCCAGGGACCCCCATCCCCCCATTGTCACCCACCCACACGGTGCCACCGGTGCCAGGCCACAATGACACCCACGAGCAGGAGCAGGAACAAAAGGGCCCCACCGACCCCTGCGGCCACTGCAAGAAACAGAGGGGGACACATCAGGGTCACCCATCACCCCAGGGGTCCTGCACTCCCTGGTGACCCCATGTGACCCCACCTGTTTCCCTGTGTTCCTGTGGTGTCACTTCCAGGACCAGCTCAGGGCTGAGTGCCCGGAACACGCGGTGCCCGTCCTGTCCCAGCTGGTTGGTGGCCACGCACTGGTAGGTGCCCGAATGTCCCACATCGATGTCCCTGAGCTCCAGGAGGGGACCCCGGGCCACCTCCTGCCCATTGTGCAGCCAGGTGAAGGTGACAGGGGCTGAGCCCACCTGCACCGAGCAGCGCAGGGTCACATTGTCACCTGCATGCACCTGGTGTGCCAGGGGACCGGGGGTGATGGTGGCATTGGCCACGGGCACTGTGGGGACACAGACAGGGCTGAGGGCACAGGGAGGGGCTGGCAGCCGGTGTGGGGGGATAGGGACAAGGGGGATGGGTGTGATGGGGGATGTTGGGAATGGGGTCATACCATGGAGGGGCGAGGGGACAAGGGGAGTGATGGAAGGACCCGGGAAAGGTGTCTGGGGGATGTGCAGGAGCCCAACCAGGGGACCTGAGAGGGCCGTGGGGACTCCCCGTGCCCATCCCCACACTCACTGTGCACCATGACTCGGAGCCGGGCGCTGCTCTTCCTCACGGCCCCCCTTGGAATGCACCTCACAGCCATAATTCCCCAAATGGGAGACCCCCATGATGGTCTACAGCAGAAGTGGGGACCCCTACTTGCCCCCCCCCCCACCTGCCCGTCCCGGTAGAACACGTGCAGGAGGGGGGCTCGGGGCCGCAGGGGGCTGGGGGTGCTGAGGCAGCTGAGAGTCAGGGGGGACCCCTGGGTGGTATCAGGGGGACCCTCCAGCACCGGCACCGAGAAGAGCTCTGGGAAGGAGAGGGGAGGTGAGGACTGTGACTCTGAGTCCAATGGGAAGTGGCTTTGGAGGTGTCAGGAGATTGGAGTTCCAGCTGTGGGGGTGCTCACCGTGCACTGTCACTGTCACTGCTGCTGACCGTGACATAAAGGACCTCACCAAGCCCCCGCAGCTGTAGCTACCACTGTGGTTCAGCTGAAGGGGGAACAGGGACAGCTCGATTCCATTGATCGACCCCCCCAGATCCTTCTCGTCCTGGTAAAATCGCACTTTGGTGACCGTGTCGTTCCACCGGCCCCGGCAGCGCAGTGTCACCGTGTCCCCCTCCAGCAGTGCCCGTGCTGGCACCTGCAGCACCAGATTGTCTGTGGGACAGGAGGGTCCCCTCTCACTGAGGGGCTTGAGACAGGTCCAAGGTGGGTGCCCATGGCACTGAGGTCTTTACATCTGGGTGCACTGGGATGTCCAGGTGTCCTGGGGACAGGCTCTCACCACACGCGGGGTGTGAGGCCACCCACAAAGTGGATCCCACCCAGACCTGTCAGGGGCCACCCTGATCATTTAGGATACAACCTCACCATCTGAGACTGTCACAGGGGGGCTGCGCCTGGTGCCAGGTCTGTCACACGTGTAGGTGCCACTCTCAGTGATAGTGACGTGGCTGGGTCCCTGCTGCCACATGCGCTGCCCATCCTTGTACCAGGTGGTGGCACCGGCAGTCCCCGAGCCCTGGCAGGTCAGTGTCACCCGGTCCCACAGCACCGCCGGCCTCCAGGGGGGCTCCACCAGGAGCTGGGTGGTCTGGGCACCTGTGGGTGACAGGGGACACCAGCCTGCCAGGGCCAGCGTGGGGCTGGGGACAGCGGGGTGGGGCCATGGCATCCCCTGAGGACTCACCAGCGAGGCCGAGGGTCTGGGCTGGAAGGGAGAAGGGACAGGGCTGGGTGGGGGTGGCACTGCAGGGACAGCATGCACCGGGGTACAGGGTGTGGGGGCTGCCCCACAACTGCCCTAATGGGGACAGCAGTTCTTGTGCAAAGTGTGTCTGGGTGGTCCTCAAAAGGATTTGGAAGGCAGGGGGACATGTCTGTGTCACAGCCACCCGTGCACCACATCCCTGTGGCACAGGCACCTTGGGAACAGGGACACTGAGGCCACCCTGGGCTGAGGCAGAACATGGGGACACTGTGGACACCCCGGGCATGAGGACACCACGGACACAGCCCACGCTGGCCCAGGTCACCCCCACCAGCTCATGATCCCATCCCCATGATCCCATCCCCATGGCCACATCCTCACCATTCTTGTCCCCTTCTGTCCCTGCATCCCCGTTCCCTTGTCCCTATCCCCAGAGCTACCTGAGCCCAAAGGTGCCAGTCCCCACATTCCTGTCCCCACATCCCCATCCCCAAATTCCTGCCCCCTGTTCCTGTCCCCAAAGCCACCCTACATCCCCGTCCCACCCAGGTCCACTGTGGGTAACATGGACTGGCACTGCTGGCATTGGGGACCTCAGGGGACCCCACAGCCCCCCTGTGCCCCCTCCCCTCCCCATCCCCGGGGTGTCAGGCCCGTGCCCGGGGCACTCACCCCACAGGAGCAGCGCCACCTTCCCGGCCATCCCGGTGTCCCCAGCCATGTGCACTGGCTGTCACTCGCTGCTGTGGCCACCGCTCCCCTGGCTGGCGGCTCTTGGGATGAAGGGGAAGGAAGCGAGGTCACGTCCGTCCCCACGTGTAGGTGGCCCTTGGTGGGGGCAGGGTGGCCACAGGCTGGGGACACGGGTGGGTGGGACAAAGTGGGACATGGGGTTCCCATGAGTGGGGGGCTCAGGGGGTTTGAGGAGAAAGGGATGAGTGTCCAGGGGAATGGGCGTGCTGAGGAGGGGGAGACATTGAGAATGGGGGTGCAATGGGAATGGGGGTCCCAAGGGTTGGGGGGACTCAGGGAGGGGAGTCCTAGGGGATTGTGGGCTCCAGGGATTTGGGGTCATGCGATGGCAGTCCTCAGGAGGAGGGTGCTGGGGGAATGGGGGGTCCTGGAAAAATGAAGGTCCTGGGGAAAGGAGGATTTCAGGGGATGGAATGAACAGGAGAGGGTTCCTTGGGAATGGGGGCCCGGGGCCATGGAGATCCTGGGGAATGACAGTACTGGGATGGGAGTCCCCAGTAAGGTGGGATATAATGAATGGGGATCCCTTGCTTGGGTTCCCAGGAGAATGGGGGTGCCAGGGATGGGCAGTGGCTGGGTGGGCACAGGGGTCTCAGCTCCTTCCCTGGGTGCCTCAGATTTTGGGGTGGCCCAGGGCCCAGTGCTGCCTCCCTGGGGTGCTCATTTCCTGTGCAGGCATCCCATGGGGGTCCTGGGTAGCTCTGGGTCTGTGCCCTCCCCTGCCCTTCACATTTTCCACTCTTTATTTCTCTTTTTTCCTTATTTTCCTCACTTTTGTGCCATGTCCCCTCACCCCCATTTCCTGGCTCAGCAATCACGGGGAGCACCTGAGCAGGGAATGGGTTGGGGGGCCCAGGGGAGGAGGAAAATGAGGTGTGGGAGGTGCAGGGAAGGTTGGGGAGGCTGTGGGGGGTGGAGACGTTGGGCTGTGCCCCCTCAACACTTTCACTTTCTTTGTCCTGGACAAGAAGGAAGAGGCCGTTTGTGCTGAGAGTCAGATGGGAAAGGGGGGCAGTTCTGTCCTGGGGGGCACATCCAGGGGCTCCTGTCCTGGGGGCATCCTGTCCCAGGGGGTGACACATCCTGGCATGGGGGGTCCTGTCCCAGGGAGTTGCAGTTCCAGAAATGTCCCTGCACATTCCTGGCCGGGTGCCTGTCCCAGGGGTGGCACATCCTGGGGACCCCTGTCAATGCAAGGGTGGGGCCCAGCCATGGCCCAGCCCCACTGCACAGGGATGGCCATTGCCCAGCCCTGCTCTGGCCAGCCCCAGCTGGCAGCCAGCACCTGAGGGTCCCCCCTGCCCCCTTGGCTTTGATTCTGGCAGCTTTAGAGCTGCTGCAGAGGTGAGAATTCTGTGGGGGAAAAAGGCCTGGCTGTGGTTTGCTCAGCCCTGCAAGAAGCACAAAACCCCAAAGGGAGCCCAAGCAGTGGCTCTGTGAGGGCCTTTGATGGTTTTCAGAGCAGGGCTGGCTGGAAACCCCCTGCAGGGGCAGCTGTGAGGGAACCAGTCCGGAAATGCAGCAATTGATCATTTGTACCATTGCCCAAGGGACTGAGAAAACCACAAAACTACTGCAAATCCCACAACAATCTGCTCAACAACCTGACCAGGACTCTCCTTGAACAAAACCTGCAGCACTTTGGAGCTTTCCAGAAAGAATGTTTGGGCTCTGGATGTGCACAGCAGAAGAGAGGGAAAAGTGTGGAAATATTGAGCAGGGGCTGCACACGAGGGGCTGGGGAACAGGGGTGTCACAGCAGGAGCAGGCAGTGCCCAGGCAGGGGAATTCAGGGCAGGCTGGAGTGGATTTACCAGGGAATCAGACCCTGAGGCACACACGGGCATTTCCACAGATTCCTGTGCACTGTCCCAAGGATGGACAGAGCTTCTCCCCTTCCTCCATGGGAAGTCAATCAAGTTTCAGGGTGGGAATGAGCAAAATGGGAAGAGTTCCTAAATGTGGCCCAACAAAAGTCTTCCGTTAGGGGCTGGGTTGCTGCCGAGCAGGCAGGGAACAATCCCATGGAGCTGTTGGACACTCAGGGACATTCCACACTCTGTGTTATCCACAAGCAAACGCTGCTGTGGGATGCAGAGAGGGGCTGCTAAAGGGAACCAAAAAGTCTCATTTCATTGTGATTTGTTTGTGGTTTTATTGGAAGTGACTTATTGGGAAAACAATGGATTCTATAAACCAGATCATTTTTTACCTTGTCAGTTGGATTTTTTCTGAGTTTGTTCTATATTGGGAAAAAATGGTGTGGGAAAGATTTTTGCTTTTATTCTATGGATGTGTAATTTTGTCTGAACCAATCGGGCATCAAGTGTTTCCTGGGATGGCTGAGCCAGGAAATGGGGGGACCTGACCCAGGGGTGTGTGGGGCAGGGACACAGAGACTCCCAAGACAGCTCTGGGGTGCCCCAGGATGGCAGATTTGCTGGCTCTGGGTCAACCAAAATCTGAGGCACCTCATGAAGGAGCTGTGACCCCTGTGCCCACCCAGCCACTGCCCATCCCTGGCACCCCCATTCCCCTGGGAACCCAACCATGGGACCCCCATTGCCTTGGTCTGTCCTCCCTGGGGACCCCCATCCCAGGACTGCCATTGCCCAGCACCACCATTGCCTTGATCCCATCCCATGGGCTGCTTCTTCCCCCAGAACCCCTATTCCCCAGGGTCCCCTTTTTCCCCCTGCACCCCCAACCCTGGCACCCACATGCCATGACCCCAAATCCCTGGGGACCATGTTCCCACAGCATCCCCATCCCTGAATCCCCCCAGGTATGGAGACCCCAATTCCCCTGGACCCCCATTCTCCTGGACACCCATCCTTGGTTCCCCACATGCCCTGAGCCCCCCACTCCTGGCAACACCATCCCCCACTATGTCCCCAGGCTGTCCCATCATGTCCCCAGGCTGTGCCCAGCTTGTGGCCACCCTGCCCCCACCAAGGGCCACCTACACGTGGGGACGGACGTGACCTCGCTTCCTTCCCCTTCATCCCAAGAGCCGCCAGCCAGGGGAGCGGTGGCCACAGCAGCGAGTGACAGCCAGTGCACATGGCTGGGGACACCGGGATGGCCGGGAAGGTGGCGCTGCTCCTGTGGGGTGAGTGCCCCGGGCACGGGCCTGACACCCCGGGGATGGGGAGGGGAGGGGGCACAGGGGGGCTGTGGGGTCCCCTGAGGTCCCCAATGCCAGCAGTGCCAGTCCATGTTACCCACAGTGGACCTGGGTGGCACTGGGCATGTAGGGTGGCTTTGGGGACAGGAACAGGGGGCAGGAATTTGGGGATGGGGATGTGGGGACAGGAATGTGGGGACTGGCACCTTTGGGCTCAGGTAGCTCTGGGGATAGGGACAAGGGAACTGGGATGCAGGGACAGAAGGGGACAAGAATGGTGAGGATGTGGCCATGGGGATGGGATCATGGAGACGGGATCATGAGCATGGGCACAGGACCGTGGTGTCCTCGTGCCGGGGCTGTCCACAGTGTCCCCATGTTCTGCCTCAGCCCAGGGTGGCTTCAGTGTCCCTGTTCCCAATGTGTCTGCGCCACAGGGATGTGGTGCACGGGTGGCTGTGACACAGACATGTCTCCTGGCCTCTCCAAATTATTTGGGGACAACCCCCATGCACTTTGCCACAAGAACTGCTGTCCCCACAAGGACAGTTTGGGGGTAGCCACCATACCCTGTACTCCCTGTGCCTCTGTCCCCACAGTGCCACCCCCACCCAGCCCTGTCCCTTCTCCCTTCCAGCCCAGACCCTCGGCCTCGCTGGTGAGTCCTCGGGGGATGCCATGGCCCCACCCCGCTGTCCCCAGCCCCACGCTGGCCCTGGCAGGCTGGTGTCCCCTGTCACCCACAGGTGCCCAGACCACCCAGCTCCTGGTGGAGCCCCCCTGGACCCCAGCGGTGCTGTGGGACCGGGTGACACTGACCTGCCAGGGCTCGGGGACCGCCGGTGCCACCACCTGGTACAAGGATGGGCAGCACTGGTGGAAGGAGGGACGCAACCATTTCACTGTCACCGAGAGTGGCACCTACATGTGTGACAGACCCGGCAGTGGGCTTAGCGCCCCCATGAGAGTCTCAAATGGTGAGGGGGGTTTTGGTGTCCCCAGCCTGGCACCATGGGGACCCTGATGGCTCTGGGTGGGCTCCGCTCCATGGGTCACCTCCTGGTGTGACCAGAGCCTGTCTCCTGCTGTGAGGACATCCCAGAACATCCCAGAGTGGGAAGATCTCTCTCTCATGTTGGGCGGCTCCTGGTGCCTCCTGGCTCCATCATGACCCTCCTGATGGCCCTGGTGTGACAGGTCCCCTCTGTCCCCCAGACTGGCTGGTGCTGCAGGAGCCAGCACGGGTGCTGCTGGAGGGGGACACGGTGACACTGCGCTGCCGGAGCTGGCAGAACAAACCACTCACGGATGTGTCCTTCTACCATAAAGAGAAGCTACTGAAGGGGTCCCATCATGGGACCGAGCTGTCCCTGTCCCCCCTGCGGCTGCACCACAGTGGGCACTACCACTGCAAGGGCTGGGTGAGCAGTGTGGTGTCACAGTGGAAGGAGTCAGAGCTGGTGACAGTCACAGTGCACAGTGAGTGCAGGGATGGGGACAGGGAAGCCCGACATCCTCCAAGGGCTTCCCCACCACTGCCGGAATCCTTCATCCCTCCCTTTATTCCTCCCTGGGTCACCCCAAATTTCCCAAGTCCATCTTGGTTTCCACCATCACTGCCCAGTTCCCCCTGCAGATCCCTCATCCCTCTCTTTGTCCTCCCCATCCCTCCCTGGATTCCCCACCCCTTCCAAGGTCCCTGTTCCACCCTCTGGTCTCCCTTCCTTCCCTGGGTCCACCCGCCCATCTCTAAACCCCAAATCATTCCCTGAGGCTCCTCAGCCTCTCGTCTGGTTCCCCATCCCTGCCCGGGTCTCTCCCTTGTTCCACGGGGTCTCGCCATTGTGCCCAGGTCCCAACATGCCTCCCAGGGTCCCCTTCTGATCACTGGGATCTTCTCTGCTCCCCTCCAACCCCCTCTTTCCCTTCCTGTGTCCCCCACCCCTCCTGGGTCCCCAGTCCCTCCTGTATCCCCCTGCAGGGGTCCCACCCTCGGGGGTGTCCCTGTCAGTGCAGCCCCCCGGGGGACAGGTGGCACTCGGGGACAGCCTGGTGCTGAGCTGCACGGTGGCCACAGGGACAGGTCCCCTGTCCTTCTCCTGGCACCGGGAGGGCTCAGGGGCACCACTGGGCACTGGCCCCCGCCTGGAGCTGCGCCACGCTGGGGACAATGACAGCGGCCAGTACCGGTGCCGGGTCAGCGATGGGGACAGCGTGGCCGAGAGTGACCCCCTGAATGTCACCGTCCTGGGTGAGCAGGACCCTCGGGCTGGGGGTGACCTCACCCATGGCACCCCCATCCCAACTCGCCCAGTGCCAGCCCTGTCTGTGTCCCCACAGTGCCCGTGGCCAATGCCACCATCACCCCCGGTCCCCTGGCACACCAGGTGCATGCAGGTGACAATGTGACCCTGCACTGCTCAGTGCAGGTGGGCTCAGCCCCTGTCACCTTCACCTGGCTGCACAATGGGCAGGAGGTGGCCCGGGGTCCCCTCCTGGAGCTCAGGGACATCGATGTGGGACATTCGGGCACCTACCAGTGCGTGGCCACCAACCAGCTGGGACAGGACGGGCACCGCGTGTTCCGGGCACTCAGCCCTGAGCTGGCCCTGGAGGTGACATCTGGCTCACCCTGGGTCACAGGTGGGGTCACACGGGGTCACCAGGGTGTTCATGACCCCCAGCGTTCAGGGTGACCCCAATGTGTCCCCTCTGTCCCTAGCAGTGGCTGTGAATGTCGGCAGGACCCTCCTGTTCCTGCTCCTGCTCCTGGCTGTCATCGGGGGCTGTCACTGGTGGCACCGCCGGGGTGGGTGACAATGGCGGGGGATGGGGCTCCTGGAGTGAGGGGAAGCCCCCAGAGTGGGGGCAGAGATCAGCAGCGCCCAGGGCCCCTGAGCTGGGGGACACTGAGCCCACAGTGACCTCCGCTGGAGATCCTGTGGGATTTGGGGGGAGTTTGGAGGGTCTTGGTTGGGCTCCAGGGCCATCCCTGGCTGGGCTTTGAGGAACATTGGGGTGGCACTCCCCAATGTTACTCAAACTCCTTGAGGGTTTTGGGAGCTCCTGGAGGGCCGTGCAGGGATGTTGGGGTATCTTCTGGGGGTCCTGGGGGAGTTTGGGGGATTACCCTTCCTGCCAGGCTTGGGGTTCTGTGGGCTCAGACGGTGTGGGACCCCGGGATGGTTGGGGGCTCTGCGGTCATGCAGAAGTTCTGGGGGATTCAGTGGTGCTCGGAGCATCAGGGGGAATCACTGGTCCAGTGGGAATCAGGGCTGCAGTGGGGATTTTGGTGTCTCGTGGGTGGTTTGAGCTGGCAAAGTGTCAGGAAGGTCCCGGGGTCCCCACAGTCACCCCCTCCCCTTTTCCTTGCAGCCGCCAGGAAGCCCCAGTACAGGTGAGTGGGGGGCTCAGGCCAGGACTCCCCTTTTCCTCTCTCCAGGCACCACCCAGACGCCCCTTATCCCCACAGGACCCCCCTCCCCACCCCGGGAGGAGGAGGTGGCACTGGACCCCCACATCGTGGGAACTGAGTGGGCAGAGGGTGAGTACGAGGGGGGACACAGGGAGACATCACCCACAGGTGTCACCCCCCACCCTGGTCTCACAACTGGTGTCACTATCAGGGCCCCCACGGGTTTTCCCCAGTCCTGCCCCACCTCGGTGTTATAGGTAAAAGTTAAGTTGAGTTAAATTGGGGTATAGTTCAATTATATTGTATTAATTATGTTATATTAATTGTATTACATTAAAGAGGGAGGGCTTATTAGAATGTGCTAGGAGAAGGGTCCAGGATTTGGTGGAACAGTGTTCTGGCGGGGCAAGGCGAAGTGAAGAGGGATTGGACAGAAGACCTGACCAATCATTTGAAGCCCTGCAGAAACGATTGGCCCAGAATGAACGGCGTTAAAGACCAATGAGAAGCCTGGAAATGGACCAATCATCATGCGGATCCAAAATGGACCAATCCTGGACTCAAAGGGAGCTATAAATGGGGGATGTTCGGTGGGGGCGGTGGGTCGATTCTTCTTTTTGGATATTTGGTTTTTTAGGGAAGCACGCAGTGCACTTGGGGTTAGCGCACTGCTTTGTTTTTGGCTCGCTGTGTGGGTGCCTGGGCTTATTCTGGGTACTCCGTTCCTTGTAGCTATTTAAATAAAGGAGAACCACTTTCTCTGGAGAAAGTTTGGCCTCGTTCATATTCATAACATCAGGATCTACAAGTGACCAACATGGAGCTGTTGGGATCCTATGAGGGACAGCAGGACCCCCGTGACACCCACAAGAGTGTGCTGTGACACTGGGGGGCACTGGGGGACATCGATTCCCCTCAGGGGTCTCTTCCTCTTCACAGCACCCCACAGGGCTCCTCATTCCCCCTTTCAGTACTGGGGGGGGTATATGATGTTTTTCTCTCTTATGGTACCCAAAATGCAGCTTTTTGATTAAACTATGTGAAAAACAAGGCTCACTCTTTAAAATTTGTAAATGTTTAATAAGAGATAAAAGGGTGAGTAAACAGTGTGCTGGGTGCTTGGCAACTGCCAGAGGCACATGGTTAACTACAACAATTGTTCTTATATACCTTTTCACTGTATTGATTAAATACATACTCTGGAAGATTATACATATTAAAACATTCTTTTGAGTTTACATGTTCTGGGAATTCTTTTTCTTGGTTTGAACCTGTCCTAGGGTGATGTTATGATGCTTGTATCCCCACTTGGGTGTTCTGTTTATGCTGGATATTATATTCTGTGCCTTCAAGACTGGCTGAGAGCGAAGGCGGGGAGAAGAAGCACAGAGTTTGTTATCAGAGGCTGCACTCACGCGCCCACATTCTGCCGGAGCAGAGACCACACTGTTGGTGTCTGGGCACGGACAGGGCAGAGCACCGCCCTCCTTTTGCTTTTTAGTTAGTTAGTTAGTTTAGCTAGCTGAGGCAGTCCAAGCTTTTCCTGGACTGTTTTTCTCTCCCTTTTCTTGGAACCATTCGAACCTGCTCCAGATGGGACCCGGGGAAGCAGTGAGAGCTTGCACTTTGTAGCCTGCCAGGGCCTACTCTGCAGCCTTTGCCAGTGCCAGAGGGACTGATAACAGAGCAACCAATCACAGGAGAGACTTTCTGAATTTGTCATCTCTTCAGAGCAGTGAATGAATTTTGTCATCCGGTATTGTTCATTTTGTGTGCTGGGGAGTGCTTTGCCTGTCAAATAAACAGGTTATTTCCACTTGTCTCTGAGGAAATCCTTCCCAAACTGCTTGGGGGAGGGGCCGTGTGGGTGGGCTTTCTGGAGGGGCCCCCTTTGGAGGGTTTCCCCCAAATTTGACCAAAACCAGGACAAAAGGAATAAAATGTTCAAGTTTATAGAATCCTTTGAATCATTGCTTTCCCAAAAAGTCCCTCACAATAAAAACGCAAACAAATCCTAAATAAATGAGACTTTTTGGTTCCCTGTAGGAGCCCATTGCTGCATCCCACAGCAGCGTTTGCTTGTGGATAACACAGAGTGTGGAATGTCCCTGAATGTCCAACAGCTCCATGGGATTGTTTCCTGCCTGCTGGGCAGCAACCCAGCCCCTAAGGAAGCCTTTTGTTGGGCCACATTTAGGAATTCTCCCCATTTTTCTCATTCCCACCCTGAAACTTGATTGACTTCCCATGGAGGAAGGGGAGAAGCTCTGTCCATCCTTGGGACAGTGCACAGGAATCTGTGGAAATGCCCGTGTGTGCCTCAGGCTCTGATTCCCTGGAAAATCCACTCCAGCCTGCCCTGAATTCCCCTGCCTGGGCACTGCCTGCTCCTGCTGTGACACCCCTGTTCCCCAGCCCCTCGTGTGCAGCCCCTGCTCAATATTTCCACACTTTTCCCTCTCTTCTGCTGTGCACATCCAGAGCCCAAACATTCTTTCCGGGAGGTTCCAAAGGGCTGCAGGTTTTGTTCAAGAAGGAGGGTCCAGGTCAGGTTGCTGAGCAGATTGTTGTTGTCTTTGCAGTAGTTTTGTGGTTTACTCAGACCCTTGCTGCAAGGGATAAAATGATCAATTGCTGCATTTCCGGACTGGTTCCCTCACAGCTGCCTCTGCAGGGGGATTTCCAGCCAGCCCTGCTCTGAAAACCATGTCCCCATGACCCTCACCCAGCCCTGTCCCCAGCCCCACACTGGCCCTGGCAGGCTGGTGTTCCCTGTCACCCACAGGTGCCCAGACCACCCAGCTCCTGGTGGAGCCCTCCTGGAGGCCGGCGGTGCTGTGGGACCGGGTGACACTGACCTGCCAGGGCTCGGGGACAGCCGGTGCCACCACCTGGTACAAGGATGGGCAGCGCTGGGGGCAAGAGGGACGCGACCACTTCACTGTCACTGAGAGTGGCACCTACACGTGTGACAGACCTGGCAGTGGGCTCAGCCGCCCCGTGAACGTCTCAGATGGTGAGGGTGGTTTGTGTTCCCAGCCTGGCACCCATGGGAACCCCGAGGACTCTGGGTGGGCTCCACTCCATGTGTCACCCTCTGGTGTGACCAGAGTCCATGCCCTACACACAGGGACATCCCAGAGCATCCCAGTGTGGTGGGACCCTTGTGCTGAAATCGGGGAAGCCTGGTGTGCTTGCTGTGACCCAATGGGGGGGTCCCAGTGACATCAGGACCCTCCAGACCCCTGTGATGTGACAGCACCCCTCTGCCCCGCAGAGCAGCTGGTGCTGCAGGTGCCGGTGCGGGCACTGCTGGAGGGGAAACGCTGACACTGCGCTGCGGTACAGGCGGGACAAGTCGGTTGATTCGGTGTTCTTCTACCATGAGGAGACAGAACTGAGGGGGCTCCAGAATGGGACCGAGCTGTCCCTGTCCCCTCTGCAGCTGAACCACAGCGGCCGCTACCGCTGCAAGGGCTGGGTGAACAACAGTGTATCATGGGGATGGGAAGAGTCAGCGCCAGTGACAGTGACAGTGCATGGTGAGCACCTCACAGCCGCCACCCCGACAGCCCCACAGCCCTCACCAGGGACTCGGGGTCACCGTTCCCAAAGCCCCCCATCTGCTGCCCTGAGCTTGTCCGGGTGCTGGTGCTGGAGGGTCCGCCCGTGCCCACTGAAGGGTCCCCCTGACTCTCAGCTGCCTCAGCACCCCCAGCCCCCTGCGGCCCCGAGCCCCCCTCCTGCACGTGTTCTACCAGGACAGGCAGGTGGTGGGGGTCCTGTGGGGGTTCAGGAATCCTTAGAGGGGTCAGGCCCTGGGTCCCCACAGCCACCCATCCCTTCTTTCCTTTGCAGCTGCCAGGAAGCAGCAGGAAAGGTGAGTGGGAGTCTTCAACCATTAATCCCCTTTTTCCACCATGTCACAAATTTCCACCACCTCCTGCACATTGTCTTTATCCCCACAGGCCCTCCCCAGATGCCCCAGCCCCCCCCAGAGGAGGGGGAGGTTGTGTACACCCATGTTGTGAGCACCAAACAGGCACAGCGTGAGTACTGTGGATGGGGGCGACAGTGACACGTCACCCACCGGTGTCACCCCCCCCCGCTTGGTCCCTCCAACCAGTGTGTCTTGCAGGGTCCCCAGGCATCACCGACTCCCAGTAACCCTGGGTGACCTACGTGGAGCTGCAGAGACCCCGGGGCAACTGTGGGAACCCGGTGACATCAATGAGGTTGAGCCATGACACTGGGGGGAACCAGGGGCACTGTGGGTCCCCACTCATGGGCACCCACTCCTGTGTGTGCTGCCACCAAAACTGCCCCTCACCTTCCCTGTGGAGGCACAAAAATCCCAAAGGGTTGAGAGAAGAACAATTTCCTGACAGAACAGTGAGAGATAATAAAACCAACAGCAACAGCAACAAGGTTCAGAATCCAAATTTTCACAAAAAGATCAATTTCCACACTGGAACCCAGTTGTCATCTGTCTTTGTATACAAAACAAATATCTGCCAATGGCAGCAGGAACCTTGCTGGAATAGAAGGAAAACACACTTTCAAAACTTTTTTTAATTTCAGAAATTATGGGCTTCCAGGCAAAAGTGTAGGAAAAGGAATAGCAGCTCTTTACCAGGAAATTTATACACCAGAACAGAACAAACAACACAAACCCAGAACTTTCCCTCCCGCTCAGCGCTGTTGGTTTTTGTGGCAGTTATAACCGCGGCCAGCAGGGGGCGCTGCAGGGAGCACTCCCGGCCAGCAGGGGGCGCTGCAGGGAGCACTCCCGCCCAGCAGGGGGCGCCCCGCTCCAGCTCCATCCCCTCAGGGGCCATGGCGGCCTCGGACGGGAGGCAGGAGGGGAAATCGCTCCTTTTGCAAACTCACGGGCACCAATCGGTCCCGGCACCACCACCGGCAGCGGGCAGAAGCCACCAGGGCAGCAGGTTGGATCCCAGTGCCCACTGGCAGCGTAGCAGTGTCCCGGGGCCAGGCACACGCCCTGCACAACACTTGCGTCCGCTTTCTATGGTCCCAAATGGAAGGAAGGCAGCACCTGGCCCCAGGCAGGTCTCAGGTCCACAGCAGCACCTCTGGTGGCTTTACACCACAATCCCTGCAAACCCTCAGATTTTCACTTCTTTTTCCTTCTTCAGCCCTGGCACAGCGGCTCTGGGAATGTTCAATTGCCCTGGGATGGTGAGGAAAGCTGGTGCTCAGTGCTGACTCTGCCCAGGCTCCTCAGGAGCTCCAGAGCACGTTTGGAGTTCCTGCTCTTCCTTGGTCACTGCTGGTCCCCACACTGCAGCTCCAGGGGGAGGAGGAAGAAGAGAGCAGAGCCACAGCCCCAAGGGCTCTACACCTGCAGCTGGAGCACAGGGACAGCCCGGACCGGGAGCTGTGCCTTGGGAGGGCAAAATGGGGCAAAATTGGAGCTGATCGGGCCAATGCCCCAGTTCTGCTCTGGGTGCTGCAGACCCTTAAGGGGGTGTTGTAATTAGGGCCGGGGTTCCTAAATTTCAGCCGTGCTCCTAAAGCATCCCTGTGCACAAACACAGGGCTCTGCTGCCTCTCCGGGGATTTTGGGCTACACAAAGCAGCACTGGATACAATTTGGGAGTCAGATGCTGCCAGCTCTGCCCACAAGAGGCTTTTTTGGCTGCCAGGAAGGTTTTTCCTGGTGCTGGAGATTATTCTGTGCCTGTGCCATTTGGCCGCTGCTTCCCGCTGGTCAGCCAGGAAGGCCGAGCTGGAGCAGCGGCTGAGGCGGGAGCGGCTGGAGCAGGGGGCCCACGGGAACAGCACCTGGCCATGCAGGTGGAGCAGGAGCGCTGGGAATTCCGCAGGGTGCTCCGATGAGGCCCATGGGGCTGGACCATGGTGGGTAACTGCTTGCCATTCCTGCTCCCCCCGGATTTTGGGACAGAGCAGTGACACCCACCGGGCTCCCAAACCCCTCATGGCTCGGGCACAGCCTCACAGGAGGTCCCGGGGATGATTCGGGTGCTCCCGGGCTCGTTCCCGACAAAGGGCAGCGCTCCGGGAGCGGTCGGCACATCCCGAAGGAGCAGCCCGGGGCTGCTGGAGCCCGAGTGCTGCGGGCAAGGACGGCGTGAGGGAGCCGGGCCCCGCTCAGCCGGCGCTGCCCCAGGAACGTCTCATCGTGCAGGAGCTCGGCAGCCTCTGCCGGTGCCGGCCCCGGGGCTGTCGGGGGGCGCGGCCGGAGGGGCCGGGGGGCAGCGGGTGGGAGGGGCCGGGATGGAGGGACCGGGACCCCACTGGGGAGCCCCGAGCGTGGAGGGAGCGAAACGGCGGAGGGGAGAGCCCGGGACAGGGGGGAGCAGAGACCCTGCGGTGGGGTCTGCGGAAAGGAGGGACCGCAATGGTGGTCCCGGAGCACCGGGAAGGGGCCCAGCTGCCATCGCGCTGCGAGTGCCGGGACGGTCACGGGCTGTCCGAACCGACTGTGGCAGCGTGTCCGAAGCCACTGTCGCGATGTGTCGGGACCGAGCGTTGCCAGGGTCGGGCCCCCGCAGCTCCGGGAAGTGGAGGGGTACCCTGGAAGGGGCGGGGCAGGGGCAGGCAGAGCCCTGTCTGTTCCCTGTGCCCTGTGCAGGTGAGGAGGGCAGGGATGGAGCAGCTCTGGGAACACCTGGAATCCAGACAGGGTCACTCCCCACAGCCCCGCCACGGCAGCAGGGCACAGCCACTGCTCGATATTTCCACACTTTTCCCTCTTGTCTGGCAGCCACAGCCAGAACCCAAACATTCTTTCCGGGAGGTTCCAGAAGGCTGCAGGTTTTGCTCAAGAAGGAGGGTCCAGGTCAGGTTGTTGAGCAGAGTGTTGTGGGATTTGCAATAGTTCTGGGGCTCTCTCAGCCCATTGCTGAGAGGGACAATATTATCAATTGCTGCATTTCCAGACTGGTTCCCTTTCAGTTCTCCCTGCAGGGGGGGTTTCCAGCCAGCCCTGCTCTGAAAACCATCAAAGGCCCTCACAGAGCCACTGCTTGGGCTCCCATCAGGGTTTGTGCTTCTTGCAGGGCTGAGCAAACCACAGCCAGGCCTTTTTCCCCCACAGAATTCTCACCTCTGCAGCAGCTCTAAAGCTGCCAGAATCAAAGCCAAGGGGGCAGGGGGGACCCTCAGGTGCTGGCTGCCAGCTGGGGCTGGCCAGAGCAGGGCTGGGCAATGGCCATCCCTGTGCAGTGGGGCTGGGCCATGGCTGGGCCCCACCCTTGCATGGCCACTGGCTTCAAGGAGCAGGAGTTTGGGAGCTCCTTCCTGCCTGGGGCTCCATTCCCCAGCTGCTCTTGCTGGCTCAGATCCTGCAGGGGACGAGCAAGAATGAAGAAGTCTGGAACAGGATTTCTCCCAAAACCCAAGAAATCCATATCATCCCAAGCCCCAGGACAGAAATTCCTTGGGAGGAATTATGGGGAGCAGGAGAGAGAGGGGGCAGCCCCAAATAGCTCCAGATCCCCGCAGTGTCTCAGCCCTGTGGCCACTATTTTGGGGCCAAGTCAGTCACTTTTCTCGGCGGAAAAAGCTGCAGTTTTCCATCACAGTGCAGGGTGGGGGAGGGCAGGATGGTCCTTGGGGTTTTGGGCGGGGGGGGGTGCACAATCAGGGGGGTCATGAGTGTTTGATCTGGCTCCCAGTGCTGAGACCCTGAGGGATGGGGTGGTTGTTGGGGGCTCTCAGGGGGTCTGTGCCCTCCCCAGCTGACCCCACCCCATGTAACCCCCCACTGTCACCACTGTGGGGCTTCTCACACATGGAAGGGTCTTGGAGGGCTGTGGGGTGGGGGGATGGATTGAACCTAAAATTCTAAAAGGGGTAATGAGGGTTCCCAAACTGGGTGGGGCCATTAAGGGTGGTTGTGGAGGGGACAGGCCACATCCCAAGTTGCAGCACCCCAGAGGTCACTATGTCCCACTGGGGAGTGGGGGTGGGCAGAGCCCAGAGCCCCACCCCAGGAAAAGGGTTCACAGGATGTCCCACCCCTGGGACAGTGACACACCCCACTGGAATGTGTCACCCCTGGGACAGGTTCCCCCCAGAACATGTCACCCCAGAACAGAGATCCCAACAAGAAAGGAACCGCCTGGATGTGCCCCCCCAGAACAGAACCACCCCCCATCTGACCCTAAGCACAAACGGCCTCTTCCTTCTGCTGCAGGAAAGATGAAGTGAAAGCATTGGGGAGGCACAGCTGGGCATCCCTCACAGCAGGGACCTGGAACCTTCTGGAACCTTCTGGAAGCCTCTTGTGGTGCCCACCCCCCCAACCACAAGCACCCCAGAGGCCTGAGCTGGAACCTGGGTGTCCCCCAAATCTGAGGCACCCAGTGAAGGAGCTGAGACCCCTGTGCCCACCAAGCCACTGCCCATCCCTGGGACCCCCATTCCACTGGGAACCCAACCATGGGACCCCAATTCTTGAGGGTCCCCTCTCCCTGGGACCCCCATCCTAGGACTGCCATTCCTCAGTGTCTCCATGGACCAGGATCCAGCTTCCCTTCATCCCATCGCATGGGTCCCCATTCCATTCCCCCAGGACTCTGACTCCCATGGGCCCCAGTCCAACTGGCACCCCCAGCCCTGGGACCTGCATCCCATAACCCAAAGTCCCTGGGAACCCCATCCTGGGCCCCCCACCCATGGGGACCCCCATTCCCAGGCACTCCAATCCCCTGGGCCCCCTCCTCAGGATCCCCATTCTCTGAACTCTCATTCCCTTGGGACAACTCTCCCAGGACCCCATCCCTGGGTTACCCCTTTCCTTGGGACACCCACCCTTCACCCCCCACATTCCCTGATTGCCCCAGTCCTGGGAACTCCCTTCCCCCATCCTGCCCCCACAATGTGGCACCAACATGTGGGGACAAGACGTGACCTCGCTTCCTTCTCCTTTGGCCAAAGAGCCACGACCCAGGGGACAGGTGGCCACAGCAGCGAGTGACAGCCAGTCCACATGGCTGGGGACACCGGGATGGCCAGGAAGGTGGCGCTGCTCCTGATGCCCCAGGGATGGGCCTGATACCCCAGGGATGGACCCTGGTGAGGCAGAGACTGGTGGGGAGGGGGCACAGAGGGGCTGTGGGGTCCCCTGAGGTCCCCAAGGCCAGCAGTGCCACAGCATGGGCATGGACCCCAGTGTGATCAGAGTTGTGGGGTGGCTGTGGGGACAGGAACAGGGCACAGGAATGTGGCAGCTGGAATGTGGGGATGGGATGCAGGGAGAGGAATGGAGGGAAGGGGATGTGAGGAATGGCATGTGGGGACAAGGATATGGCAACAGGCACCTTGGAGCTGGGGCACCTGTGGGGACAGGGACAGACGGACCTGCGCCATTCAGATGGGCTGTGGGGACTGGTACCATGAGTTTGGGATCATGGGCACAGGGCCATGGGGACATGGCCATGGGGACAGGCGCCATGAAGCTGATGGGGATGACCTGGGATGGCCAGCATCAGGTGTCTTGTGGTGTCACCACTTCCTGCCTCCACCCGGGGTGGCCACACTGTCCCCATGCCCAGGGAATCCATTCCCAACAGATGTGGCTGTGGGCAGCTGTGACACAGACATGTCCCCTGGCCTCTCCACACCTGTTGGGGACCATTCCTGAGCACTTTCTCATGAGAACCAGTGTCCCAAAGGGGGTAGTTTGGGGACAGCCCCCACAACCTTTTGCCCGTGTGCCTCTGTTCCTGCAGGGCCACCCTCACCCAGCCCTGTCCCTTCTCCCTTCCAGCCCAGACCCTCGGCCTCGCTGGTGAGTCCTCGGGGGATGCCATGGCCCCACCCTGCTGTCCCCAGCCCCACGCTGGCCCTGGCAGGCTGGTGTCCCCTGTCACCCGCAGGCGCCCAGACCACCCAGCTCCTGGTGGAGCCCCCCTGGAGGCCGGCGGTGCTGTGGGACCGGGTGACACTGACCTGCCAGGGCTCGGGGACCGCCGGTGCCACCACCTGGTACAAGGATGGGCAGTGCTGGTGGCCAGAAGGATGCGAGTCCTGGCTCATCAGCGAGAGTGACACCTACAAGTGCGACAGACCCCATGCCGGGCTCAGCTCCCCCAAGCATGTTGTGAATCGTGAGAGCTCTTTGTGCTCCCACCCTGTCCACTGCAGGAACCTTGAGAGCTCTGGGTGAGCTCAGCTTCATGGCTCACACCCCTCATGTGACCAGAGCCCATCCCCTGTACACAGGGACATCCCAGAGCATCACTGGAGCATGCCCTGTACACACCAGTCCATCCCAGTGTGACAAGAGCACCCTGTAGTAGGCTCCATGGACATGGGGAAAGCCCCATGGAGAATTGAATAATAGGAATGCTGAGACAGCAACTTTAGTTCCTGTCTCCCTGACCCCCGCCCCAAAGCCTATCCCTGTAACCCTATAGGCTTTGTTACTTTAACCCTTACTATTGGTCAAATCTGGATCCCCCCTAACCCTATAAAAGGGGCATACTGTAGGCCATTCGGGAGAAGAAGAGCTGACCCGGTACCCTTCACAGATCCCCTCAATAAAACCATTGCTGCGGAACCCCAAAGGCCTCCTTCTCCTCTCTCGCCGTCTGCTGCAGCCTCAGCCCGGGAGCAACTTACCTAGCAAGCAAGAGCTGAAATCCTAAGAGCTTGCAATCACTGTAAGAGCTGATAACCACCATTGCTTGCTAGAGGGTAGCCCCATGGCATCGGCCTGAGCTAAACCTGGTAACTCGGGCACCCTGTCCCCCTGGGGACTGGGCTCCCGATATAATAAGGCCATAACCGAGGCTTTTATTATTAGCACCCTATCGTAATGGGGGACCCCTGGTTCCTTCTGTTGCCATCGGGACCCTCCTGTCCTGCAGCCACCCCAGTGCTGCAGGTCCAGCGGAGGCGCTGTTGGAGGGGGACACGGTGACCCTGCGCTGCCAGGTCAGGCAGAAGGAGTCAGTCCTTGAAAAGCACTTGTACCATGATGGGAATGATCTGGGCAGGTGTTGAAGATTGCATGCAAGATGTTTTCCATTACCATCTGTACGGCTGATTACCTTGTCAAGTGAGCAGTTTGCCTTATCTCTCTCTTTGAGTAATCACATTCACACCTCCCTCGGGAGGGGACCTCTGCTGATAACAGACTATTGAATGTCACTGCATGACTGATAAGAACTGTAACATCCCATTGTGAGTCACTGCATGACTGATAAGAACTGTAACATCCCATTGTGAGATGCTCCGCCCAGAGGGAGGAGCCAAGCACTGCTACCCCGATACACTTCGAGATTCTGAAAACTCCAGCAGAGCTTCTCTCCATGGGATTCACCAGAGGAACAACATCTGCCTTTTCCTCCACTGGATCTCCAGAGGAAGACTACATCCTTCTCTACAGATCTTCCTTACTCCAACAGAACCACACTTGATACTTCAGAGGACTGCAGCCACATTTTCAATCGGACTGCCACCCACACCCTGACCAAGAGGGTGTCAGGTTGGGTTCTGACTCTGTCAGTGTTGTTCTAGTGGACTGCATTGTTTATTTTATTCTTTGTTTTCTTCCCTATTAAAGAACTGTTATTTCCTGCTCCCACATTTTTGCCTGAGTGCCCCTTAATCTAAAATTATAGCAATTTGGAGGGGTGGGGAGGGGTTACATTCTCAATTTCAGGGGAGGCTCCTGCCTTCCTTAGCAGACTTCTGTCTTTCCAAACCAAGACAGCAGGTACCTCCATAGGACCGAGCTGCCCCTGCTGCCCCTGCAGCTGCAGCCCAGTGGCCGCTACCACAGCAATGTGCAGCGAGGCTCCTGGCCAGAATGGTCACTGTGGGCACAGTCAGCACCAGTGACAGTGACAGTGCACGGTGAGCCCCCACACCTCCGCACTCCCACAGCCCCTTCACAGCAGACTAAAGGTCATGTGCCCTCCATCCCCAATCTTCTTCCCTGAGCTCTTCTCGGTGCTGGTGCTGGAGGGTCCCCCTGAGCCCACCCAGGGGTCCCCCCTGACTCTCAGCTGCCTCAGCACCCCCAGCCCCCTGTGGCCCCGAGCCCCCCTCCTGCACGTGTTCTACCAGGACGGGCAGGTGGTGGGGGGCCCGCAGGGGTCCTGCAGCTGCTGGTGCCCGCCGTGGGGGTCTCCCACTCGGGGAATTGCAGCTGCCAGGTGCGCTCCAAGGGTGGGGCTGTGCGGAAGAGCAGCGCCCAGCTCCACATCACGGTGCACAGTGAGTGCAGGGATGGGCATGGGGAGCCCCCACATCCCTCCTGGATCCCTCATCCTTGCTCAACCCTCTGCATGCTGCCCTGCCTTCCCAGGTCTCTCCCTGGCTCCTCATCCCCTTCCCTGGTGCCTGCATCCCTCACCAGGTCCCATCACCCCTCCCTAGGAGCACCTCTCCCACTCTGAGGTCCCTCCATTTTCCACAGGTTCCGCCATCCCTGTCTGGATCCCCAGAACCTTCCCTGTGGTTCCCTTCAGCCCTCTCCATGTGTTCCCACACTGAAACTCCCATCCTTCCCTGGGGTCCCCTGCACCCCTTTCCAAGCCTCCTCCCCATCTCTGGGCCCCCTTCTTCCTCACGGGGATGCCCCCACCCCTCTCTGCTCGTCCCCCTCCCTGAGTCCTTCACTGCTCCCTGGTGTCCCCCACTCCCCCCATGTCCCCAACCCCTTCCTGTGTCCCCCTGTAGGGGTCCCGCTCTCGGGGGTGTCCCTGTTGGTGCAGCCCCCCGGGGGACAGGTGGCACTGGGTGGCCGCCTGGTGCTGAGCTGTGCAGTGGCCATGGGGACAGGTCCCTTGTCCTTCTGGCACCGAGAGGGCTTGGGGGCACTGCTGGGCACTGGCCCCCACCTGGAGCTGCACCACATTGGGGACAAAGACAGCGGCCATTACCAGTGCTGGGTCATTGATGGGGACAGTGTGGCCAAGAGTCCCACAGTGAACGTCACTGCCCTGGGTGAGCGAGATCCTTGGGCTGAGGGTGATTCCACCCACAGCATCCCCAGTTCCACACATTCCCATTCCACCTCATTATCCCCCAAACCATCCCAACCCAGCCCAGGTCACAGCCCCCACCCCTGGGTGTCACAGACCAGGGTGGCTGGGACCATCTGGGTTCAGGTATCCCCACTCAGGACATCCAAGCCATGCATCCCTAATCCCAGCTGGCACATCCCCCACTCCACATCAGGTCACATTCACCCCACTGAGCGTGACCCTCCCAGGGCGGTGAGACCCTTGGGATTGGGATGATGCCCCTGTTGTTGTGCCTCATCGGACCCATCCCACCCACGCCATTCCACGCCCCCCACAAGGTGACAGCCATCACCGCCATTGGGTACAGCATCCCTCATCCCACCCTCACCTCACCCTCATCCCATCTTCATCTCTCACTCCTCATCCATCACATGCCCTCATCCCACACCCCATGATGACCCCACCACCATGGGGTCACTGTCCTGGCTGAAGGAGACCCTCTGTCTCCAGGTGCCACCATGCAGATCCCTCATCCCCCCACACTGAATGCCAGCCTGTCCCTGTGCCC